>NC_081260.1:16376025-16478525 GCF_030490865.1 Poecile atricapillus | reverse complement strand
CATGTATAACTTCTCTATAAGTGTTTCTGGATGTATATTTGGAGCCACAAAGCCTAAGAATACAGCACAGAATGTGACAATGCAGATTATAGAAAGAAGCTGTTGATTACCATTTGTGTTTTCAGACTCCTCGTTTCAGGAGGGTGCCAAAAGCAAACTGCAGCAGTCAGATCCAAGTGTATTATTCCTTATGGCAGTATAAAATAGTGAGACAATTTCAGAAACTAGATTAAGAATCATAGTTTTTCTTGCAGCATAAAATTGCTGAAATTGTATAGAAATCCACATTGTGGATCACAAGTCAATGTAAAAAATCCAAGCTATTTTTTTTTTCACTTTGTCTGTTTAAGTTACTGGGCAAGTTGTTGCATGAATAAATTTATTTTCTTTCTCTGCAACTGTATAATATTAAATGCTGTGTTGTTGGCATAAAATATAAGTTGATCAGACAGACAAAGATTATTATTCTGACAACTGTATACACAAGGGTATCGTTGTACATTGAATTTCAGTGTGTAATATGGTATAAATCTTCATGAGAGACTCAACTTTTATTGGCTGCACAGAAGGTGCTTTTCCTTATTAAATACAAGAGATGGTCCCAGGGGGATTTTTTTAAAATATCTTTATCCATTTTTTTCCCAGCCAGTCTCTGTGCCCTGGGGGGCTCATGGATTCAGCGGGGTGAGGAATTCTCCCTGGAATGCCTGGATGGAGACAAAGTCGTGCTTGGAATGTTTTGCCTCAGCAGAACCCACACAAGCCTCACCTTTCCCATTCCATAAGCTCTGGCTGGAGCCTGTAGGACACAAAAATTCACCTTGATTCAGTGAAGTGTTACCAGTGAAACCCTAAAATCACTCTGGAGCTGCACTCCTGTCATCCCTGGCTGTCACCGACCCTGCCCATCCTCTCTTTCCACCTGCCGAGGATTTTGGGGACACCCACAGACCCTCCTTCGCTTCTGCACAGAATGAAGGGCAAAGAGAGACCCTCTTGTGGAATTTGAACTGCACCCATCATTTTCCTGGCCAGAGCAGGGATATCAGCCATTATTGGCCATGAGTGATCAGGAGGTTTCATCAGCTCTCCATCCTGAAGGTTCCCCCACCCTCCTGAATCAGCAAGACTGAAGAGACTGTGGAATTTTATGGTTTCTCTCCTCCTCCAGGTTTATTATTCAGTTTCTGGCCCTGCTCAGCTGGGAGGGCTCTGGGCACAGGGCTGTGACTGTGTTTGGAGCCCATGAAATGCCAGTTCTCCACAGATTCATAGATTGCATTAACAAGCCACTTTAATCTTTATTGGATGTCCTTTTCCCCATCTGTAAATGAGAATCAGGTGGATCTTTCCTGTGAGGGTCTCTGTGTCCCCACACCCACCCTATTTAGGGATTTACACATGGCCCTGCCCCACAGAACACAGGGTGAGGTTTGGGGGATGAAGGCAGGGCTCAGATCTGGGCTGTGCACCCTTTAAATCAGACAAAATCACGGCTTAAACTTCCAAAACTTCTCTTCTTTGCTATGAAAAGTTGTTAATTGTGACATTTCAGACCCTTCTAGAGTCCATATGAAAACTTGGCATCACTAATTTTTATTTTTTTTTTACAATTCATAGCATCAACATCTTCCCACCTGTCTAAAATTGTCTCTTTTCATCCTGGTACTTTCTGTTATGACTTTATAGTTTGATGTATTTCAAATCTTGGACTATACCAACACTTTTTATACCAGTACCAGCCATAAAGTTTATATGCATCACCTTTATAGCATAAGGACTATGAAATATTTCCTCTCTGCCACTGATTTGTGTATTATTATGTTGAGAGAGAGTAACAGCTGTAAGGACAAAATAACGCTTATTTCACCACCCACGGGAACATGAAATTGCATATATTGTTTTTAAAATTAGCTATCACATGTAAAGTCTGATTGTATATAGCTAAACAATAAAAGTAAGTGCATTTTTAGGTGCTCTTCAAATGAGGTCACAGCGCTGATGAAGTTCTCAGTATTTCTCTGATTTTATGAGATTCCAGGGGCAGTGATGAGATGTGTGGCACACAGGTACAAGTGGCCAATTTAAAAATGCCCTAAATACAACTTGAAGGGCTAATCACATTTACAGTCCACAAAATGTGCATGAATGCATATTGATGTGAGAAAAACACATCCAGTGAGGAAATAATAAACTATTCAAGTGAATGTGCTTTATTCACTGCTGATTTTAATTAAGACTCAGTCTTAATTCTCATGTACACAACAGGAAAGATACCTTTTGGTACCTAGCTTCCACAGCCTCATTTTGCACTCTTTTCTTCACTTGGAAGTGGGTGAATATTTTTAAAAAGCAGAGTTGTTTAGGAATGGCCTCTGGGTGTCCATCCTCTGCCTGGATGCTCTCAAACCCCACAGGGAGGGTTTGGGGCACACATTTCCTGCTCCCCACAGGAAGGACAGCACAAGCCACGAGGAATAAAGGGAACAATTCTTCCTCAAACACTGATCCAACTGGAACACTTCAAAATTTTGATCCAGGAGGAGAAAGAATCACTGGGGCTGCTCTCCTTGAGGGCATCTGGAACTCAGAACAAAGCTCTTGAGTTATTAGCTGGGTAGTTTAGCATTTATCTTCTGAAGTCACTGCCAAAGGCATACAGGCAGAATAAAGAATAACAGCACTGATAAATATGCATCATTTCCCCCTGCCTTCCACAGGAATTGTATAAAATGGAAAGGCATAATTGGACTCTCAGTAAATATAATAGATCAGAATTTATTTCAGGGTGGGCTTATCTTTGTTTTTTTTCCCCCTCCACAGATTGAATCTTTGTAAGATCAGATTTCAGCTGCTGTGAGCGACTTTTGGGTCTGATTTACAAATCCTTCAGGTGGAGAACATCACATGGAAACAAAATAAATGCTTCCTTGGCCGTGGTTTTTTGGTTATGAGAATTCACCTGGTAGGGGGTGGGAAGAGAAGAGCTGTGCTTGCTGAAGGAATGGGTTTGTCACCTTGAGAACTTGGGATCTCCACTGGCCACCTGGAGGGATGGGGAGTCCCCAGAGGTCTCCTGGCTCTGCCATCCCTCTCCTGTCCCTGTCCCACCACTACACTTGTGGCTTTTGTTTTATTCTTATGGCTGCTCTACAGCCCGAGGCTGGGACTGAGAAAGGAGAGGATGCAGAGTCACTGCGATCCCATCTCCAAGCTACATTCCAAAGGGCAAAGGAATTCACCATAAAATGGTACTCCAGGTTTATAACTTGGTGATCCCATTTTTATCTCAGGGGGAGAAGATCTGAGAGGCAAATTGGATCTGAATTATTGTTTTTGTCTCTGGGGAACACTCAGATCTGGCAGAGCATGGTGAGAGTTGGCTGGTCTGGGCTGAGAAGCTTTTCTGTCTCCCACACACACCTCATCATGGTGAGGTGCCTTTATTTTACCCTTTTGATCATAAAGAACATGAAAACCAGAACTGAGAATACCTTCAAATCTTTCCAGCTCACAGTGCAAGATGTGATAAACTACAGTCAAACAAGAGCAATTACTAAACATTTTTGCTAGTTAGGAGATGGTTTGCCAAAAATATATATTTCTTTTCCCCAATTTATTTTCCAAAAGCAAGTAAGAAATGGCCATAAGAACTACTGGCTACTGTTCAGGAAGACTTAATGGAATGACCTGTGGTGGTTGCACTGAAATAAAACATAAAAACAGAGATAGCAGCAGGTAAGAATGGCCAGACTGTGTTGAGCAAAAAAGGTGTCAAGCCCAGGTCCTTCACAGGAATATTCCAAGGCACGTTCAAGTGCCATCAAGGCCAGGTAACTCTGTGCCTACAACTCCATAAGGATGCCTGTGAGGATGTCACAAGCCAAAGGTTGTATCTCTGTGTTTAATCACCCTAGACAGCTTAATCTTGATTAATTTAGCTGTTCCTTATGTAGGTTATGCTGTACAGCCTCAAAAGCTCAGAAATAAAAATACTTTTTTCCAATGTTAAGTGATACTTGATTTGCAGTCCTTAATTTGTGTTGTAGATTAACACGTTTCATTACACCACTGTAGAGTTAGAAATCTTTTATGAGAATTTCAGCTGTCTGTTTGTTTTATTCTCTGGCAGTAAAACCTCCAAAAACCTTATTCCCATGCTTTTGCCTTCAGTTCCATTTCACACATGGTCACTGACGTGTTTGCAGGAGCCTTTGAGCGGGAGGTGGGAACAAATGACTTCCTGAGACCTCATCGCCCTGAATTATTCCATCGGTCAATACAACCTAGAGTCAACAATTCCCTTCAGTGCCAGGCAGAATTACAAACACCTAAACCTGCTTTTAACAGGAATGAAGAAGCAGAACCTACCACAGGTTTTCTGCACAGAAAAAAGGCGTGAATTTCCATCTGAGCATCCCTCTCCCTGGAAGCAGCTCTCTAGCGCAGCAAGCAGGACACTGAGCATTTCTGTGCTCCATTTAATCCCACAGCCAGTTGGCCAGCAGCTGCAGGCTGGTGGCCAGGCAGTGTTTGTGCTTTGGTGCCACTGGGAAAACCTGGAATGGGTGTCTGGTGTCCCTTCCCCACTCCTCCTCCCCACGAAAGGATGTCAGGCTGGTTGTTTTTCTTTCCTACCTGGTGGAACGTGCTGACGTTATTTGGGAAATGAGTGAGTGGTACAGGAGAGTTACAGGTTTTATGTAAGAGGCTGAACATCTGCAGACAAAATAAAAAAAAATTATTTGCCTCCCTCTGGCCTCGTACATCCTGAATAGACAGCGGGGCAGGGGTTGAAATATTTCCAAATGTGTGGCAAAAAATGCCCTGAATCCCAGGACAGGTGGGAAGGAGACAGATCATGTCACACCTGACTGAGCAAACAAAGCACCACTGGCTGGGGGCAGAGCTGGGAGCTGAGGCCTGAGGAAGGTGGGGAAGATGAGAGGAAGAATGGTCTGGGAGCCGTGTCAGGGATGGAGCTGTGAGGATCCAGATCACCAGTCTGGGGCGAGTTCAAACCAGCAGCAGCTGGGCAGGAACACCCTGATATTCCTGGAGCCACTTTGTGGGCAAGAGCAGGGGATGGTGGCTCTGTCCAGCCTGAGGATGAAGGCTGATCTGGGCACAGAGGGTGCAGAGCACACTTGGGGTTTGTGCCCTGGCACAGGGAATTCTCCCAGAGCAGGACCAGGAGCTCCTGTCTTGTTACAGAGACAACTGCATGGAAAATGGCAGGGCAGGCTCTGCAGGGCAAATGTCTGGCTTTGGGGAGAAAAACTGACCCTTCCCTGCCCTCAGAATGAAGAAAAGCAGACTTAAAAGCAAAATATCTACTATGGTGCTTCCAGTTATCCAGCAGTGGTTTATCACTGGATTAGAATTTATGAGAAATAAGTTGCAAATGGTGCAAACTTCAGGTTCACTGCCCTATTCAGGAGTGAAAATAATATTTTATAAAAATCTCCTCCAATTTCCAAAATTGGCATCACCATAGAAAAAGTACCAATGTATTTGTATATCCAGGAAAATGACTCCTGAAGGAAGTCTTCCCCAAATTACTTCTGGCTCTGCATAACTCAGGGAGATAGATGCATATGCCCATGAATTGTTTAACTGGAGAAAAGTCTTTTATTCCTGTATAGCAGATGCACAAAGGGAATGGGAATGTTTTATAACTTAGGCTTTTAAATAATAAATAAATGCTGACATTCTCAGCTGAGACATCTTGATTTTTGTGTACTGTGTAATTCTGAAGTGTACAAATATTTTTTTAGAAAGAGTTATTTTTCCCTTTTTAAAAAGAATATGAAACCTCAAGAATATGATAAAACATCACAGTTGGTTTCTAAATGCTTTGCATCTTAATATGGTTGAAGTTAAGGCAGTAAGTAATTTCTGAGTTTTTCCCTTGAGCCGCGTAGTTCTTTTCATATGTAATTATTCTCTGAGTGCATTAGATAATGCTATGGTTCCCACAGCTGTATACACATCTATAAATCATTAATGAGGCAGTTAACTGAAACAAAACTATAAAAGATTTGCATTACCCGGCAGAACCCAGCCTTAATTGACTTCCAGTTATTTACAATTAATTTTTCCATTTGGAATAATGATTGCAAGCAACTTAGGGTTTTTTATTACTGAGGAATTAGATGCTGACTATTCATCAAAAGTTTTTACAGACAGACTGTGTCAGTGGACAGTAATGAGCTGGAGGTAATCTGATTTTTACACGCACATGCACTCCCCCAAACTGGCACAGGAGATGGGGTGGGAGGGGCCAGGGACACACAGACAGGAGCCAGCACAAACTTTTTTTGTCCTTTTTATCACATACCTGAGTTTAACAAAAATTAATTTCCTTTCTTTATAGCATCCAGCTGAAAGGCAATAGGATGAAAAGAGCTGGCTGCAGTTCTACACAGAATAAACTGCAAGAATGAAGAGTGAGTAAATATTTATTTCTGTCTTACAAGACTGTAAGATAGACACTGGGGAATAAACAACACAGAGGCTGTCGAGTAAATATTATTCCATCATGCTATTTAAAAATCACTTTTATAGAGGCATAGAGCACGGAGTAAATCCTGATGAAGTTGTCATTGTTTGAGTAAGGCCCAGGACTGGGACAGACACACGGAAGAGATCAGCTCCCTGTGCCATGTGAGCATAACTCTGGCTGACATTAATGGCCTGGGAATGTGCTCAGCAGGAAGGGATGTCACGTTCAAATTCCTAATAAAACTTAAGTCAAAAATCACCAGGCCCATTTGCAGCAGCTGATGTTATCTCCCTTACCCTGCAGCCTTCCCTTTCCAGAATCCTGAGCACAGGGAAGGGGAGATTCCTGGTTGGGAGCAGAGTGGGATAACAAGCCAGGTCTCAGGTACTGGGCTGCACTACACAGCACCCTTGGAAACCAATCCTTCCCTGAGACTGAGCAAATCATCCTTTACTGATCCCCTCGCTCCCCTTACTGGGTACAAAACACCTACAAATTCACATTTGGGTTGTTGTCTGTTCTCCCCCTCAGCTCCAGCTGAGGAAGTTGAATGTCCTGCTTTATTCTCTTGTTTAGAATAAATAATTTTGTCGTCCTGTGGCTCACATTTGAGCCTCTCCACTCGTGCCAGCTGGCTGGGCTGCTCTGGGCCAGGGGAAAGCAGCCCTGTGAGCACAGGCAGGGCACGAGGAGCTTTGATTTCTGTCTGTGGGGTGTAGACCAAGAGACAACCCTGGTGAATGTGGGGGAGTTTAATTCTGAGTGATGGCAAAGCAAGAGGCTGCTCTCTGCCTTATCAAGAGGCCACTGGGATTGATCTAGGAAATGACAATCCAACGCTGGTAACCTTGAAAATCCTGCAATCTCCTGCTGGAGTCATTTTTCCCAGGTTCTGTTCCGCTGGGCTGTGCTGCAAAGTGTAATGTAAAGTAAGGTGACAGCCTGGCCGTGGGTCACTCAGCCTGTCAGTAATTCCAGGCTTGGCAAATTGGTCCTGCCTCCTCACCAGCCCATGAACTTCACAGACACTTAACTTACTCATGCTACACTGGCTGCTGCATCACTTCAGCTGGAAAAGCCATTCCATGTGGGAAGTCTGAGAGGCTTTTCCTTTGGAAATGGGGCTGGTACCAGATGAGCAAACAATATTATTATTTTCATTAAGATATCACATCCTGCCAACACACAAGATTGGAAATTGCATTTCAAATAGCTGGGTCTTGACAAACTGTACAATTTACAATTACAATTTAGACAGTGTTCTTGCTGTGTCCATGATCCTTCTCAGTGGGTTTGTTGTCCTGGAGAGGGAAAAGCTCTATCTGTAAACTCAGAACTGCATTTACTCTTTATGCACAGAGGTGATACTGCTGACATTGATTTTATTTTTTTTTTCCAGTGTGTCCAAAGTATCAAACTGATCAACCCCCTATTTCTTACAGGAGACAGTCTGATACTGCCTGTCTTTAAGCAGCAAAAAGGAAATACCCAGGCTTGGGAGTTTCTTGACGGTTTGCTTTGAAGAAGCCAAAACCAATTTAAATGAAAACAAAACTTTCATTTGGTGAAAATTGCTGTTAACTTCAAGAAACCTGATAACTATGAAAACCATTCAATTTACTTACCAGGGGTTCCAAATCAGGAGTCTTAGTCCTGCAGGGTTTCTCATCCCAGTGGCAGAGTTCTCACTCCCCTGTGTCTCCTCCCAGCTGGGTTTGGTTTGGTGTAAGAGCCAGCACCTGTGAATCCAGGCTGTGGATTAAACACAATTGCTTTTTTCTTTTCCCTTTATGAATTTTTCTTTCCCCCCCCCCCCCCAAGTTAGTATGAGCAGAATATAACATACTAGAAGAAATAAAGAATTACAGTCAGGATGTGAGGAATGATATTTTGTACTTTTGGAATGGAATCTCAATATTCAACTATAAGGAAAAAGCCATGAAAAGAATCAGAGCTTTTTCCACTGCTTGGCACATTGTAAAGTCATTTCAACATTGTAATATAAGTGTCAAACGTTACAAAATCAGCTGTCAAACACTATCAAACACTTACTTTGCACAGGTGTAAATGATCACATAAAATGCAAAGCACTGATCTGACACCAAAAATCTCTGTGTACCATTTCTGTCTTAAGCAGTTTCACAGAACTATCTAGAAAAACTCCAATAGGGAGTTTATTCCTACTTATTTAAGCATTTTTGGTCTGTTTTCTTACTTTTAGGGATGTGGTTTCCCCCTCTGCTCCAGCTGACACCAAGGAAGAGAACACAACAATTTGCATGGAATAGCTTTGGGCTGATCTACAAAGAACAATATTATGTTCCATAATAATGTTCCAAATGTTAAAGAATTTTTCCTGCCAAAACCTCTCTTCTGTAAGTGCCCCAGCATCATCAACTGATGGCAGCACAGCTCTGGGAATAAACACTTTCAGCTAATGGCAGGAATTGTCAGGGGAAACACAAAACAGGTATTTCTCCTTGACACAGAATGAAACATATGATTAGAGTTAAATGCCAAATCCTAGCGGCACTGGAGCGAGTTAAGGTTTCTTTTTCATTCCTGTTAATCCTTCCCTCTCTTTTTAGCTAATTCATCTTGTTTCATTTAATGCCAGTTGTTTTTCCTGTTTGGTCACTTTGGTGGACAATTCATTTTAGGCACGTGGCTTTGGGTAACAAGATTAGAGCTTCAGGCAAAGCCCAGATCCTAAAGGAGCGCCCTGCCATGTCCAGCTCTCCAAAGGCAGGGCAGGGTGACCACAAACACCCCCTGCCCCTCCTGCTGCACAGTCCCAAAGGTGCCCTGGGCCATCCAGGTGCTGCTGGGACATTCAAATGCTTCCTGCAGAGCATTTAAATACAGCAAAATCTCCCTTAATAACCTTAACGTGGGAGGTGTTGGACTGCAGTGTTTATTGTGAGGGAGCTGTGCTACAAACCTCACCATAATGAAACCATCTCAGGTGACAACTCCAAGGGACTGAGTTTGTCTCCACTGCTTTACTTTGGATTTTCTTGTGAAAAGTAAATCTGGCCCACTGGGGGCTGAGTGAAGCACACAGTGATTAATTAGAGCTGGACCGATTTTGTATAGTTCAATATTAACACGTCACTTCTCTGGCTGCTTCATCTCTGTCTTCCCTCTGACCAGCCAGAATTTATTCCAGAAAATTTATTCCAGAGCACTTGCTTCTGTACCAGGAACAGGTATATATATATATATATATGTATATATATATATGTGTGTGTGTGTGTGTGTGTGTATACACAGCAAACCCCTCCCCTTTTCCCACAACTAACCATTCCTGGAGACAAAAAAATAATAGATGGTGAAAGGCATCTACTGCTCAGTGAAAGCACATTTCAGTGTCCTTTCTGAAAGAGCTGTGGAAACATTTTCAAACATGCAAGGCTGAATGTATGTTAAAGTAGTTAAACTATCATAAAACTTCCAGTTTTTAAAGTATCACTTATCATAAGAACATTTTAATGTATGGTGCTGTATTTGCTTTCACAGTTTTGGATTATATCAACAGAATCATATAATGAAGATGTAGTAAGATCTTATTGCATTTGTAACTGAAACTCAGAAAAATGGGAGTTTTTATTTTAAAGAATTAACTCCATAAAGAATATTTTCCCCTGCCTTAAATGCTCACACCCAAATGCTCATGCAAAGGATGCTCTGTTCCAACAGAAGGTCCAAAGAAGTTCAGGTCTAAAGGCACCCACAGAAGCTGCAGCATTTTTGCTCTGCTGACACCAAACTGGCTCATTTCAATTGATTTCTTTGATGTACAAATATAAAGCAGTAGCAAATCATTATCCATCCATAATACATCATTATAAAAATACTTTTTTTACTGCCCTTCCATCTCAGCTTCAAATCATCAAAGACGCCCTTATTTGCAGACAGAACTAAAGTCAGATTGTTTATTACTAGTGATTTTACAAGTGCTTGAACATTTGCAGCATGCATTAGAAATGATGATAGTACATGACCTGGCTTAGAAAAACATCTCTGTGACCTCCTTCCCCCCTCTGTGCCCACCCAGCAGGGCCAGGGGATGCTGCAGGAGCAGCAGGGGGAAGGTGGGAAGTGCCTCCATCAGCGCTGTTGCCAAAGGTTCCAGATCCAAGCCCAGGCTGGGAATTTTGCCATGTGTATTTAGGGCTCAGTGCATGCACAGGCACACCAGGGCTTGTGGAGATCAGCTGAGGCCATCGAGGAAATCTGTAACAATTCAGGTTAGCCCGTATTTTGTCACGTTACCAAAACCAGTCTGTAAATAAATGTATTTACAGGCCACTTCTTTGGAGGCAGCAATTACTCCAAGCAGGAACATTCAGGATTTAAAGCACAGCCTTGCATTTCCACAGGAGTGCTCTCACTGAGGGCTGCTCTAGATCCAGGCTTCAGATGGAGACTGGGCCCTGCTGACCCCTGGGGTTTGTTATTTTGTTATGTGAGCATTGCTCAGGACTCAGGGCACGGCTCCAATGCAGCACCCACGCTCTGCCAAGGGCATGGGTGGCTCCATGGCCACTCCATGGGTGGCTCCATGGCCACAGCACCCTCACAGCTGGGCAGCTCTCAGGGAGCCAGAGCTGGCAGAGGGGCTGTGGGTGCTGCACCCCAAACATGCCCAGCTGAGCTGCCCACAGCCCCCCTGCCCCACACCCTGAAAAAACACCCTCCAACCCCAACCCAGGAGCTGCTGTCCCTCCCTGGGGCTGCTGCAGTGAGGAGGAGTGTGGTGGTGAAGGCTGAGGTGGCTGGAACACCTTTCTCCCCCACAGGGTGTGCTCCTCAGGCTGAGCTGACACCAAACCCCTCAGCCTCTTGCTTTGCCAATACTTACCAGGAGCCACCCAGTAAGGGCTAAAAACAGTCAGTTCTCTCAAGTTTATCAGTGTCCTAAACATCATTTGTCAGAATTTCCACACTGAAAACCAATCTGGGATGGGCAAATCAGGAATTAACCTATGCCCATCAACCCAGGCTCAGTGATGCCTTAATGTGTACATCAACCACCGAGGGGAAAAATGCCCAAAAAGCCTTTATGGAGATGAAAGAAAAGTGCAAAAATGTTGGTATTTTAATGACTGGGTTATTTAGTTACATTGAATCTTTCTAAGCTACACAATACTGGATAACTGAGCAAAGATCTCTCTTCAAAATCTGCACTTGACAGGAGCACTGCCAGCGCTGGGTCAGCCAGAGGTGCTGCAGCACCCCAAGGGCTGTCTCAACTCCTTTTTAAAAATAAGGTTTAGAAATAAATCCAGCCCTCAATTCAGAAAATCCCACTGGAATTGAAATTAAAATTAATATAATACCTAAAAGTACAATTTGAGTTCTGGTGTTGCAATGTTTTATTCACACATGAGCATTTATTAAGAATCAGGAGGACTCACAATTCCTAATGCTCCTGTTTCTTTGTCTCATTCAACTTTTCAAGGTTTGATCAATGGCAGGATGATTAATGCAGTTATTAAACCAGCTATTATAAAAATAACATGGAACAAACCAAATTTGTACATTGGAAGAATGTTCTGGTAAGTCACTTGATCACCTGTAAAACAGGGGGCAACACATTTTCTTGAACTGACACTGGTTAAGCGGAAAGATTTCTTTTAGGAACAACAAAAAAATCAGATTATTCTATTCTGCAGAGTCTGCTTACAAAAGTCTGCTAATGAGAAAAAAAAAAAACCAGTGCTAAAAATGAAAGAAATTGCGAACACTCTACATTTAGATGTAGCCAGAAGTAAACACAATCACAGGGAATAAATTCCCTGTAGATCTATTTAAAGGTCTGTTTTGTTTTTAAGTGACAGTGATTTATATTCAGGGCACGTGTGTGTAAACACGTGCACATAAACAGGAGTTTGCAAGGAAATAAGCACGGTGCCTTTGACCCAGGAATTAAAATAAAGAGGGAACAGGTGATCCCTTAATTCCACCTGACTCAAACCAGCCTTCAGTCCCATGTTTTGAGAAGGGAAGCTTTCAGTTGCAAAGTTCAGAAGCTGGAGCATACAATAATTAGGAAAATGTTTAATACCAACCCACCCTCTTTATTAAATCATTTCTTCAAGTATTTTTAATAGTGCAAAATACTGGTTTGCATTAGTACAGTTACTATGGGAATTCACAGTCCAAAAAAAATCTTAAAAGATTTCCAAAGTCAAACAAAAAACTTTTTAATACTGTATTTTTAGCAAGAACATTTTTAACAAAGAATGTGTACTTTAACTTAATATGGTACAACAGAGAAACCATACTTAAAAGTTTCCATTATCTAACACTCTACTGCATATTCATTTTTCCATCTTGAAAGACCAAAAGCCAAGCTGAACTGAGCATTAAAAAAAAAAGCATCAATTATAATCCTCATATTACATCAGCTATTAGGGTTTAGCTCACACTTTTGAATCGGTCATCTAATGAAAGGACAATTTTTACATCGTTCTTTTAAAAAATGTACACACATTTCTTTTTAAAACGTTAATATATATCGAGTATCTGCTTCAGTAAACAAAGCTTAATTTATAAACACAATCGAAACAGCTCCATGTTGAACAGTTTCAGTGATAAACTGGACTTGTATGATGTACAGCCAGTGAGGACCATTGTGGCTTAAAATCATTGTGCCATTGCTATTCAGTAATAGCCACCTCCTAAGGAAAAAAAAAGTTCTTTTTTGGGGTGGGGTGGGGAGGGGAAATAATTCATGTATGTGCTTAAAAATACTAAAACTCCTTTCTATCTCCAGGGACCTAAAAATGATCTGTTGTGACAGGCTTGGTTTGGTATGGTAAGCTTGTAAAAAGTCTCAGTATTTCTTAATACGGCAGTTTTCAATGCAGCAACAGTAAATTGCTTGAAATTGTCCTTCAAGTTTCATGCTACAAATCCTGTTCCTCACACAGTACTGAAGGCATCAAAGGTTGGAAGGGACATTTCTCAGGAACTATATAGTCTTCAAATAGTGGTCATCACACATTTTTCAGCAATAGGTGGTTCCTTCAGTACATAATGGTCGGTTTGATGTATGTTCTGTTTTCTGGAGGGAAACAAAATAGAAGGAAAAAAAAGTCAATTACACAGTTGAACATTTTATAATTAACTGACACTTCAGATGATTTCTTCACTTGGTTGTGGATCTTATTTTCTTTCCCTCAAGCCAAATGAGCAAATGTACAAGTGATATAAACCAAACTGTCCATCACATGGGCAGGTTTTGTGTAGGAAGGGGAGGCACTGGGTGACAACACCTGGCCAAACCCTCAAGAAAGGACAAACACCCACCACCCCTCACCCTGGTGTTGGCCAGCAGTGGCTCAGGACAGGTTGTAAATGCTCTGATTTGGGTTTTCTTCCTTTAAGGGATTTTTTTTTAAATCAAACACTCCTTTTCTCCCAAAGGCAGCCCGTGTTGGATTGCTGCCTCCCTGGGACAGACCCAGGGACAAGGCACAAGGCTTTACCACACATCCCTGTCACTGCACAAAACCTGCCAGGGAACAGGGTGTTAAAACTGCACTGCTTTCAAAAAATGTAAATCAGGATCTGTTCTTGGAAAACTGTTCTTTCATTCAGAAACCACCACATTTTTCTTAAAATTCTATTTCTTTATTTAGAGGATGAAGCAGAAAAGCACTTCATAAAAATATTCCTAGTTATAGTACCTATCAACTGTGATTTTTCACATTAAGCAACTTTAAGCCCAGAGAAAAAATAAATATTGAAATGCCCACAGAAACTGAAGCTAACAAGAATCCATATTCCTGTTCATTATACAATGAATCATGAATCCACCCAGCTAAATCTGCAAGAACTGATCTGGAAGATGATAGCAAAATGATAATATGGAGCAGCATTTTGTATAATGTTGACATCTCTCCCATTACTGTTTTACATACGCCAATACTGAGCACTCCTAAGGAACGAACAAGTATTGACCTGCAAACTGACACTGATCCTTGGAGCAATCTCCAAGTTTGCCACATTTCAATTTCAAAATGCATTTCAGCTATAATATGAGTGATTTATCATTTAGCAGTAGCTGTCAAAGTAACCTCCTAGATAAAACAAAAACATCTGGAACCATAAACAGAGGAGAGCAGTAGCTGAATTTTAATCCAAATCCGACATGTTCACTTCATTAGGAACAGGAAACAGCTAATTAGTAATTGAATGTTTTGTGGTTTTAAGGAGACTCAGACTCTCCAAACCAAGATGATTTAACACGTATTTTGGATGTAAGCACAAATAAAGATCACAAGAGCCAGGGACATAACAACTCCAGAGGGATGGTTGGGAGCCTCCAAAGAAAGAACTAAAATTAGTTTCAGGCCATTGGCTGATGAAAATTCTTGTCTAAAACCTAGTGGGGAATTACTAAAGCCTGGGGGGGGCAGCAGAAATGCAAGGATTGAGCACTGTGGGGTTGGTTTGTGTTGGTTTTTTTCCTTTTTCTCATGATCATTAGGAAATTGCACATGGCTTCTTCCTAGTGGAGGCTGTTCTTTATGTTCTTATTAAATTTGAAATATCAGTTTTTTAATTAAGGTAAGGTGAGGACACTGAGGGTACTGTGGGCTGACTAAACTTTGGAACAGGTTTCTATATTTCCCTCCAATTCCCTTCATTTCTCAAGGAAAGTTCAATGGAGGTACCTGGAATACCTGTAAGAGAGAAAAGTGAATACCACAGCTCAAGCCCAGTGCAGCCACCCAGGAGGCATCAATGATCAGTGAACAGAAAGTGCATAGTTAAATATTTCCTTTTTTATAACACCCTCAATTATTCTCCAGAAATTAAAATACTTTTTTGTTGCTGTGCAATAAACTGAATTTCATGGCATTAACCACGTCACACAGCAACCACCTCTGAGGAATTAACGTGCTGGGAGCAGCTGTGCCCCCACTTACACGGGAAAGACAATGTGATGTTGTCAAATTAATCTTTTCTGGAGAATATTCACCATCTCCTCAGTGCAGCTGACTGCAAGCTACAGACCATTTTATAGCACTTCACTGTATTATATAGCAAAGATTTGAATAAATCTGTGTGCAATAAATGTATTCTTTTATCAGGTTTATCCCTTAATCAAATATTCATTTATGTGGGCTTCATTCTATTAAAAAACGAAATTATACAAAGGTGAGCAAAAGCGTAGATTTACAGTAGTTTAAAGCCTAATCTCATTCTCTAGGGGTAATACTGACAATATAAAAACTGTATAAATGATATTCCCTAACACTAAATATGCTTATGAGCCCCCTGTGCATGTTACACTGCTTTACAGCCTACAGAGCAATGCATGACTGGCTTAATAAGCAAGACATTTAGAAAGGAGGGGTTTTTTTTCCCCTTCACAATGTGTAAGACAAGTAAAGATCTCCAAGTTTCTTGGTGAGCCAGAGTCTGTGTTAATAACTGGAATTTTCCCTTGGGATGGTGTTCTCTTCCCTGAGTTGTTAGCCCAGGGTAGGTGCAACTCTTGCACTCTCTTTAGCCACAATATCATCATTTGTCCTTTTCTTTCAAGGTTTTAATGGGTGCATAAAGGACAAATCCAAAGGCAATAATCATCTCCATATTTGTTCACATTTAATTTTTTTTCCCTCAGCCTATTCCACATCTCTGAATTTTCTGAATCCTTTGTTTGCAAGATCTCCGGTTTAAATTGGGAATTCAGCTTTATTTCCCTAAACTATAAAACAAAACTTCCACGTGTACCCTCCCACTGTGCCCTAGTGTGCAAACCCAGTCCAGGGAGAGGAGAAACAGCCTGGCTGCATCTACAGCTTGGGATTGCCAGGGATCTGTGGGACAGTGTGAAGAAATTCACTGGAGGAAGGAAATGTGGGATCTGCTGTGTAGTGAGAACTCAGATAAATATGTTGTATCAATAACTGTAAATTATCCATGTAATTTCTAAGGTCTACCCCAGCACTACAGGCTGCAGGGAATGTGGGTAGCAGGGATGAAATAATGAACTGGAAATGCTGCTCTGCCAGCTGAGCTGGAGGAGGAGCTGGGAGAGCAGCTGGACTGAGGTGGAGCTGAGACCTGGCTGTGTGGGCAGAGCAGGGCAGGAGGGGCCAGGGCAGCCCTGTGCCCTCCGGGAGCCTCTGCACAGCTCCTGTTCCAGGATGGGATCCAGGAGCCTCTGCACAGCTCCTGCTCCAGGAGCCTCTGCACAGCTCCTGCTCCAGGATGGGATCCAGGAGCCTCTGCACAGCTCCTGCTCCAGGATGGGTTCCAGGAGCCTCTGCACAGCTCCTGTTCCAGGATGGGATCCAGGAGCCTCTGCACAGCTCCTGCTCCAGGAGCCTCTGCACAGCTCCTGCTCCAGGACAGGATCCAGGAGCCTCTGCACAGCTCCTGCTCCAGGACAGGATCCAGGAGCATCTGCACAGCTCCTGCTCCAGGATGGGATCCAGGAGCCTCTGCACAGCTCCTGCTCCAGGATGGGATCTGGGAGCCTCCGTACAGCTCCTGCTCCAGGAGCCTCTGCACAGCTCCTGCTCCAGGATGGGATCCAGGAGCCTCACAGGATACCACAAGTGTCCAACTGCACAGAGGATGAGCTCTCCACCCCTCCCAGGTTGGGCAAACAGCACCTCAGTTAGAGCAGAGCCAAGCCCAGCTTTGGGGGAAGGAACACATGGGAAATGCAATGCTGGAACAAGAAATCAGCTTGTAAAGCTAGGGCTAGTTAGTTTGAACCAGTGTCTTACTTTGTACAAAGAAAAAAATCAGACAAAACCAGTTTGCTTCTACAAAGGGTCACATCCCTCAGAAAAACCCTCTTTCCCTGCAGCCCCTGGCAGACAGGAGTGCTGCCTGCCCAGAAGGGGCATAAATCCAAGCCCCTGCTTGTGGGTAAGGACCAGAGCAATTCCCAAAACTCACCAAAGGACCCCTTCACTACCATGAAAAGAAGATGGATCTGAGCTGATCATTCAGCTGAATGACAAGTAAAAATTACTTCTTTGCCTGCTTATTTATTGTCCAGCAAAACTTCTCTTTCATCTGCAAATATCCTTCAAACTGAGCAGTGAGAGAGCAGGAGAACGCAGTCAATAAATAAATGCTGGTTCTGTGAGCAGCAGTACCAGCAAAGGTTGGTTTGTTTTCATCTCTCACACTTTCCTATGGCCTCTCTGAGATCTAGAGCTGGCTGAGCCCAGGGGATCCCTTGGCATTGGCACCAAATCCTCTCCTTCCCTCTGGACTGTGGTGCCTGACCCTGCAGGGCTGCTCACTCACAGAGCTGCTGCGTTGGAGGTTCTTCCCCACTTAATTTGTGTATAAGGCTGCTGAGTCGACCCTGTCAAATATCTCCTCATCCATTTAACAGGGCTGAAAAAACTTGTGCTGAACCCAGGATTCCTGGTCAGTCCCTAAGGCCCCGTTCCTGGGGAGTCCCTGATGGGGCAGCCAGGGTGGGCACGGAGTGACAGTCTGGGGACTGCACAGGAAGAGCTTTTCTAGGAACCTGCAATGACACAGCACGAGGCAGCTACCAGGGGTTTTAATAATTCACAGCCTCCAGAGCAGGACACGCTCTACAGCTTGGGCAGGAGGAAGAACAACAGGCCTAAGACTCTGATAAAGCAGCTTGGATTTGAAACTCACTGGTTACACCAGAACACCAATAAATTGAGTCCAGTGTTCTACATGATAAACCCCAAAATACATTCCAAGCTACACTGGTCCTTCATCTTTGACAAACAGATAAAAATAAAATGTTATTCATGGTAACGTGAGGGTTTTTGTGCCACATCTCTGCCTGGTTATGTCACAAACAAAAGCAGCAGCAGCCCTGGGTCACCCTCCTGTTGCAGGCACAGAGAAGTACATTTTCACCTCAGGAAAGCCTGCCTGCCTATGCTGCTGCCTCCTTCCCGAAATTTTATTTTTTTGTAAATTGTTGTTATCAAGTATTACTGTAACATCTACTTTTTAAGATTTTAAGCTAACATTGCTTTGCTGATTGTTCCAATATCCCCTAACAATGAAATATTGTAATACAAAAGTTAACTAAGGTATAAACATGCAAAAGGAGAAGTCTCCCTGCGATCATAAAATGATGTTATTTTCTGTTCAGCAGTTCATGTTACTGCTGTTCATGCTAATTAATTAAAGGAGCTGTTGCTGTAATGTGCAAACAGGGAATCTGAGAAACTGAGAGGGCTTTTAGGTCTCGGAGTGAAGTTAAGTCAATCTGGGCGCGGGCAATCAAATGTAATGAAATCACTTGTCAGTGCTAAGCTTGCAAAAACTGTGAAGTTTGACTAGGGAGTAAAAGGATTATAATTAGATTTCCAATAGGATAATAACTAAATGGCAGAAAGCAGTAAAGAGAAAATATTACTTTGTTAGCTAATGGTGCTGCTGTTCGGTTTTAGTTTTTATCAGCACACTTGTAGTTGTGCTAATTTAATTTGCTTTTATCAGCAAAAATGCACTACTCGAATGGTACTTGAATGTCATTTACAAAAATCATTGATCTGAAGGTGCACTTAATGACACCCAGTATGTTTATTTTATGTGGAAGGGAGATTGGCTGATAAGATGGTTGATGCACTGTGGTGCTGGCCCAGGAGTGAGCGGTGGAAGGAGGAGCAGGAGGATCTCTGTGCTCATCACCTGCCCTGCTCCACTGTGACCACCACTCATCTCCTCTGAAAACCTCCCAGCTCCAGCTCTGAACTGCAGCTGCGATATGGAGGATGGAGGCATCAGACTGCAAAGTTCAAAAAAGTTTTAAGTCTCATCTGCATGAAATTTCTGTTCAATTAATATACAAAGCAGAGGGAAAATGAGTCAACTAAATGGAAAAGATTTATAATGCAGATCAGAAACACAGTACATGAACAGCTTGTGTTAATAAAATCATTTTAAGAAATGAGCATAAAATATGATATGACTTAATCACTGTGAAAGGTGGCTGTGCAATAGTTCTGTAATTTTCCTTTAAACCATCTTAAGGAGATACTGGCAGTGGAACTAATTGAATTTCAAAGGAAAAGCACTGTGTGAATGATAGATTTCTGTCCAGCAGAGCTATTGACAACAGAAAAAGAAAGCTCTGTATTGACGCTAAAGCTTTTTTTCTGAGCAACTGAAAGAGATTTTGGAAGCCTGGAAACAGCTTTGTATTAGGGACATGTGTTTTGCCCCTTCCTCCTCCCAGGGCCTGAAAAACAAAAGCAGCAAATGACAGGGGCAGTGAGGGAGTGTGCTCGAATTGTCAGAGCTGCAGCAGCAATAGGAGCTGTCAGGGACACGAACGGTTATCAAAGGGAAAGGGAATAAAAAGTTATTACTGTATCAGCATAAATAAAAATGAAAGAGACAGGAACGCTTTGAAATCTAAACAAGCCCCACAGAGAGCTCTCCAGAAAGCTTTTTATCAGCTGAGAGTGGTTAGTGACCAAGTGGCTCAGCTCCTCACGTCTCCAAATGAGCAGGATTGCAATGCCAGAGGGGTCAGAGCCAGCAGGGCAGGAAAGGGAAGGGAATGGCTCTGCCATGGAGGGACAGGGACAGGGACAGGGACAGGGCTGCAGCTCCTGCTGCTCAGGCCATGTCCTGCTCTCACTCTTCAGGGACACTGCACACAGGGAATATCCAGCTCTCCCCTTTGGCCACGCTGAATAAACACTTCCTGAGCCAAAGCCTCTCATAACTGAAGGGATGATGTAGTTGGGGTCAGATTAAAAGGAAAATAAACAAAAATGTAAATGGTAAAAATAAAATGAAAAATAGATGGTATAATATGAAACAAAAGGAATAACTATGGTATAATATAAAATGAAATTAAATAAAAATGGTAAAAATCACAAGGCTTTCCTGTGTATTAATAAACTACAAGTAACATAAGAAACTTCTTTTGATTCCTTCAGGCAAGTAAATGGTCATTGCAAGTGGCTGTGCATCACTTTCCTCACAGTAATTGTTTTTGATGTAAAGACACATTTGAGCCAAGTGCCATGGTTTTTCTTCAACTGAAAACTGAAATGATCTTTCTCTTCTTTACCAGAGTCTGCCCAGATGCACCTTTGACTCTCAGGGTTGTTTGGAAGAGCACTGAGCACTCCTCTCAGCAGGTACCAACAACACATCAGATATATAAGGAACATTTTGCTCATCAAATTAAAATACGTGTGTCCCAAGTGCTCATCCAATATTTTGACTATTTCAGGCAGCAGCAATTTTCCAACTGCAATATTTAGAGCACAGCTCTCATCATATGTGCACATATATATACACACACATATGTCAGATGTATATATCTGCATTACAATAAAGCTGTGATTCTCCTTCTCTGTAATACAGAGCATATGAATCTAAATTCACAAGAAGAGACAGCAGTAAAAATATTTGAAAGCTTTCCTGTAAGGATGACAGATGGACGACAGATGCATACCAGAGGTATGCAAGTCAAACCTTCCCCAGCTGAAGAGAAATGCTGGAGTGAGGTTTGTGTCTCACAGTGCTCCTCTCTGCACAAACTGCCTTTAGTTCCCTCAGCACAGGGGAGTTTTGCACATCCCCACTCCATGATGCAGGAGAAGGGCTGGGATTGCCCTGAGAAGCAGCAGTTCTATGGAAGAGGCAGCTGTCTCCAGGCTGCCAGAGCCTGCTCTGGAATGAACACAGCACAGGACTGAAGGGAGAAGAACTCTACGAGTTGCACTTTCAGAGAATTTCAATATTCAAATTGCTCAGACCAGATTTTGTCACAGGTTGACTGTGGATTTTCTGTGTGGCTCAAAGAGGCTTCCAAGAGGAATGGGAACATCCCTGGGAATAGCCCTGTGTCTCTGCTCCCCCAAAGGAGGATTTCACAACTCCTCACGTCCCAGACCTGCAGCCAGAGCTCATTTCCTGCTCTTTGGGAAGCACTCAGACCATACCTGGAGGGGCTGCATTTGCAGACAGCCACACAGTGAAGGAAAAGTAGCAGCAGATAGCTGCCCATAATGTGAACACAGCTTTTCCTTTTCACTTACAGTTCATACAGTTCATGCATCTGCAATCGTGATATGTAGGTAAAGACCAGATGTAAAATATTTCAAATGATAATCATATGTAAAATTCCTTTTGAACTAAAGGAATACATCTTGGTAGATAAATATCAGTTTTAAAACAAGTATCACCTCTAAATCACCTCAGATAAAGATCACCTCTACATAAAGTTAATTTCTGATCTTGTAAAGTACTGTTCTTACAAAGGATTTCAGCATCAAACAGGAAAACAAACTGAATTCTGTAATTTATCCTAAAGCAGGAAAACAGACATAAGCATTATTCTGCATTTCACTTGATTTTTAATGACAAGCACAAGGTGAGGAGCTGTGGTACATACTGCACCTTGCATCGCTGCACTGTCATGTTGGGTTCCGTTGTGTTCTATTTCCATATCTGGGATTCCAGCATCTGAAAGAAGGGAGACTGAAGATTAATGCATTCCCCTTTGCCCCTCTCTCAGGCATCTTTAGGAAAATATTTATAGCAAACTAGGGTGCTCTCCAAGTTAACATGGTCTTGCATAAAACATTTGGTCCTCATAGAATTTTCAGTAGTAAATTGTTTCCAAAATGTGCAAACATCACTGGTCTCACAGTGAATTATTTTTAATGTGCTTCACATTTGTCTGACGATCAGATAATAACCAACACGTGGTAATAATAAGTCTGCAAAATCCTCTTGGAGGATGAGGGCATCTGACACATGAAAAATAAAAGTCAAAATTAAACTGTGATAATATTAAACTACACTGACTCTTGTATATAGCCAAATACCTCCAAATTACAGAGTTGAAGAATACAGCCAGTGCCAGGCAACAGTTTTGGGGTGTGTGTATCAGTTTGTGTGAGTGAATGTTACAGATAAGAACTGTGCAAATTGCATTTCCAACCTCAGCTCGGGATGTGTGAGCATGTGTTACCACCCAAACCAAAATTACAGCTGTCATATTATGGGAAATATTTCCAGATCTCTCAGAAGAGCTTTCCAAAAAGGATTGTGCTCTTTCCCCCCCCACCCCCCCTCCCAGGTTGAGGAGGAGTCTCATGACACTCTCTTTGGACCTGTTTAATTTCATGTTGGTGATCCCTGTGTCTGCACAGTCCTTGGGGTGGGGGCGGGGGCTCCAACACCCCGGGGTGTTCCGGGAACAGATGCCACGATCCACCTTGTGCCAACAAGGATTAGCATGAAGGGGATGTGATTTGAATCCATGGCACCTCAAATCCTGGAGAAACATCTGCTTCCCTTATCATACAGCCCTTAGAAATTACAGGAAGGAAAAACCCACACCTGAAAGGGAGCTGTGAGTACAGTTTGGGAGTTTCTCTGTGCAAAAACCTGTTCTCAAACAGGGAATAACTGCACTCTTGCTTTCACAGATCCCTTCAGTGTCAGGATCTGTCACAGAGGTGATGCTTTGCTGGTGACCCTGCAGTAACTGAGCTCTGAGTGAAAGCAGGGCAACCCTGAAAAGTACAGTTCTTACAGGAGAGCAATAGCTCAGCAATAAATGTGTAAATGAAATGTATGTAATGTGTGCATATCTAGCTCTATAAATGTATGTATGATAAAAAAACCCGCAGTATTTTCACATACACATTCTTTTCTTATAAAATTACAAGTGACTACTATTCTGCAGGGTTTCCCTTACTCAGATTCCTGTTCTGAAGGCAAGTGCAGGGCACTGACTTATCAATCTGAAAAGGTTCTTTCTTCTCCAACCCTTCAGAGTACATGTATATACCAAAAATGACAAAGTCATCTGTAACTAATAACAGCATCTGTTAAATGAGACAGACTGTCAGAGTTAAATTAAAAATACTCAGAATAGCCCTTCACATTTTGTTGTCATAAAATTGTACCTGCAATTAAATTGTGGATTAAGATGCTAATGAGCCACCTGATTTGCATGTGCAATCAGATTAGCATGTAAATATCAGCTTCTTGCAGGCACTAACACATATATGACTACCTGAGTGTGCCTGCAAATCAAACTGCTGCAGTCAGGCCCATGCTAGCAGATGTAAAGGTGTGTTAATCACACTGCTGGAATGATGGTGTCCCTGGATTTGTGGCTTCCAGAAGTGCTGGGTGCTCCTGGCTGGTGTGTGAGCAGCAGGTGCTGCCCTGCAGTGGCAGTACCCAGGGGAGTGACCTTACAGCACATCAGGATTTTAGGGTTTTTCTGACATTGCTCTCAAGGTGCTGGTTCTGTCCCTGGGATCCAGTCTGGGCAGCTGCCTGATCCGGTGGAAGTGGTGGAGAAGGTTTTTGCTGGCTCTGGCCACGCACTGTGCCCCGGTCACTGTCCCCCACCCACCTGGATCCACTGCCAGTGCCCCAGGGACAGCAGCCAGAGCTGCTGCCAGGGATGTGCAGGGCTGAAGCAGCAGATGAGGGGATGTCTCTGTGAGATGCTGCTCTCCTGCTCACCGAGTTTACCTCCCTTGGGTGCCCCGGATAAATCACAGCTCCCATCTCCGGCAGTGCCAGGGCACACACACAGCCCTGCCCCGCCTTTAGAGAAGTGTGGGCAGCTCTCACAGCTGAGAACGCCAGACAAGCCAAATTCATTATTTTTGCTCAGCAGTCAGGCAGTTTTTGCACTCTGCAGTCTCTAGCAGTGCCCAAAGCAGGCAGCACAAATTAACACACCACAGGACACCTGAATGCAGCAGAGACTGAACGTCACTCTGAGTCCTGAGCCTCTGCAGAGACTCCAGGTAGGGATGCACAGACTAAACCTTAGCTGCAGAACCTGAAATTAATTAAATCTCAGCTAGGTTCAGCATTCAAACCAAAGCTCTAAAGTTTGGCCAGAACAATCTTAAGCACAAAAGGCAAATCCTCCTGGATGAGCCAGAACTTAATCACTGTTTAGGAGATGAAGTGATTTGCTTTTGTTTCACAAGGATATTTGGGAAGTGTTCAAAACCCAGTCAGCTCTGAAAGCTGATACATATTTAACAAACTTAATAGGTCCTGAGGCTGAGCAAACTTCAGCCAAACGGCTTTTAAAATGAAGCTCAGCAGTTCTAAAAATGAATCTGCTGGGAGAGAAGAGTTCAGAGAACCTTACAGGAACCAAATTTCACATTGTCTTAGCTGGCACTGTAACAGATTTCTCTGTAATATATTCAGCATTTCTTGTCATCTCTGTGTAAACTGCTCTGTCTGTTTCTCTAGTTGCAGACTTATTTATTTTTTTAATTCACGACCCAGAGCACTTGGCCTGAAATAGATTTTTCATTATTTCAGGAAAGAATTGTGGGGGTTTATTCTGAAATTTGCTCTGTGCATCATGTCCTTTTTTTTTCTCACTCAATCAAACATCATTTTAAGCTGACTGTGAAAGGCCAACTAAGACATTACCATTTAACATCCTGAGACCGTCACCTGATGTGGCCTGTTTGAGAGCCTGTTCCACTTGCTCTCTTCTCTTGGATTCAAATTCCAAAGCTTCCTGCAATTTTCTCTTTGCCTTCTTCTCTTTCTTCAAGCGTTTCTGAATTGTGGCTGGAATGTAAATACAGTGTAAGAATGCTTTACTGGGCACAATTAACAGATGATGGAGACAGTAAAAAATTAGTTTATGTTCCATATTCAAAGGTGCTGTCCTAGCTCGAGACCCCCTATGACAGTAAATGTGTGCATGTGGTGGGGACCTGAAAGAAACAATTCTGAGGATGCTGATTATTGGTGAAATTCTCTCTGAAGTCAGGAGCCACCAAAGTCTGAATGACTGGAAGTTTTTGGTGAGTTAACTGGGATTCAGGAGGGGCACACTGTGCTGTCCTGAGGAGCTAAGTTTTGTTTTACAAAAATACACAGCCCCATCACACCTGGGTGATGCAACATTTCTGGACACTCACTGCGATTTCACAGCTTCAGCAGGATTTACTCCTTCACAATTCCACTGAGAGGTGCCCTTTGGTGCCTCTAAGTGAGACCTGCCACTGCAGACAGCTCCACACACCCAATTTCCATTCAAAAAAGCACAGGAAGATAGGACTTGGCACCTACACTTTTGGTCTTATCTAGTTTTATCTTTCTGATTTCATGGATGTAATCTAGAAGTAGCTTTTGGCACATGAAGTGCTGTTCCTTTCCTTCAGATGCAGATCTGAATTTTAAAAAGAATAATAATACTGCCTCCTTTGGAACAGCACAGCGAGAAATTCAGATTTACCAATTTAATTGCCTATTATTATCAAAAGCTTCTAACCAGTCATGGTTTTGTCTCAGAAGGCCCTGTTTGGGGGGTGCTACTGTACCTCAACTTCCTGATGCAAAAAAAAATTATCTAGGACTATTGGCTTCAGAGCTTGCACTTGGGCTGACAATTTCTCACAGCATTATTTTGTTGTGCTGGAGTTCTCTACAAGACAAAGTGAGCAGGACTGAAGCTGCAGAAATGTGGGCTAGGGAAGTAATGACAAAAATCACCTAAATACCCAAATTAGAGCCATATCTTTCTCACAGTAAGACTGATGATTCCCAGTGCTTGGAGGGTAACAGCAGAAACAAAAAGAAATTAAAGCTGTCAAATGAAGAAATCGGGCTGGGAATACCTGGGCAGTGATGCCAATACACCTGAAAGCCATGAACTGGCCCAGCTTCCCTCCTCAGACCCTGCCAGAACTCTCTGGGGCCAGCTGCCCTAAAGGTAATAATCCTTCAGCCACTGTTCTTTCTGCTTGGAGAAATGTGTGCTTTGTTCTGGTTTGATGGAATTGAAATCTTTCATTCCCAGTGCAGGTCCACTGCTGCATTACACTGGAGAATGAGTGTCAGCTAACTTGGTGGCTCCAGCTGGAAATGCCAGAGGCTTACACATTTCACAGATACCTAAACTCCACATTTCACTCACTCACCTCTGCTTTGCAGCTCAGCTGTGAGTTGCCTTTCCAAGCTCTCTCGTAGTTCTCGCTCTCTACAAAGCTCCATCTTTAACTCTTTCTTTTCCTGCTGTATCTGCTTTTCCTGGACTCTTGCATTGTCCACAGCCACTTTCAGCAGGCCCTAAAACACACACAGATGCAAGATCTGAAAACACCATTTTCTTTCAGCAGTGACAAAATTCATCCATTTGTTTCTTTTACACCCTCTAGGAAAACAGAAAGATTGGAAGCAGGAACCTACAGACCTGGAGCACAACTGGGCATTGGAAGTAGCTAATGTTGGAGTTATAGATGAGGAATTTTGTGGCTTGGAATCATTCAGTACAGCTTGGGCTAATTTGGTTACACACACAGTGCTATGACTCTGCTCACCTCAATAACTGCAGAGAGAAGCACTGCAGGAATAATGAGAATGATGAATTTCAATATGACCATTACTGCCAATTATTAAGTGAAATACAGAACGTATGAAACCCTTCCATGTCTGGTAATGCCAGGGAGAGAGGAAACCTAAGCACCACATTAAATAAAAGAGATGAGAAACCACAAATACAAAATAGTTTCTAAAACTTTTTTTTAAGAGTGCAAAAGAAACACATGTTATCTATCATGACATAACCTGGCCCTGTAGAGAAGAATTTACCTGAATGTTGGTTAATAGTGTTTCTACTGATGAAAGACCATCAGCAAAAAGAAATGGCGCCGGAAATCCAGGAGGCAAGGCCTGTCCAGCCAGTTGGACTTTATCTAAGGTTGGTTTCATTATTGGAATGGCAATTTGGACCTCTTCTGTAAAGATAGGTTTAAAAGCGACATCAGAAAGCATTGGAAATATAGGTGATTGTAATTTCTAGAAACTAGCATTTTGTTTATCTGCAAGTCAAAATACAAGTGTGTTAGTAAAATCAACATTGTTTCAGTCTTTGGGCAGCTGGGACTGTTGCCAAGGCAAGTTGGCAAAATAGTACAGAACAATAATCAATACACTGAGACTATAACACAGCTGTAATGGAGTACAGACTATTATATCTCAAATTCTACAGAATTATACCACAGAATTATAACAGTATTACGCAGTTCATTAAACCTGAATGACCTGTCTCCATTCTATCATGTTTGCCATTCTGTGATGTGCATTTTTTGTTGCTATAACCTTGGTAAAATTCTAATCAAGGAATGTATCACACCTCTTTACTCCTTTACCTCTCCCCTGCCCGTGCTCAGCAGTAAATAATCTCCACTGAGTCATCCATCCCCTCTGCCAGCACTGCATGGAACTGGAGCAGCTCCTGCAGGGAGCAAACTGGGGGCTGCCAGCTCCCCCTTCCCTCCCTCCTTCAAATCCATGGGGTGGGTATGGATCAAGCTGTGCACACACAGCACAAATGTGTAGCCAGAAAGAAACAATGGTAGAAATTGTGTTTTTCAAGAATCCCTTCCATTTGGTGAGGAATCAGTGCTACCACCAATGAACTCCCATTTTTGAACAGAATACTTAAAGGATCTTTTAGGACAGTAGCTGCAGCTTGTTCTCTCAGATCCCTGTGAGAACTTCTTCCCACATATTCATTTTAATTGCTGAAAACTACACAATTAAAACCTAGCTGTCTCTGAAGCCAAACTTTGTACAATTCTTTCACTCTGAAATGCTAAAAAAATACTTCTGTGCAGTATTCCAGTCTATATATATATATATACACACACACACACATATATATATACATATATACATAAATATCATGTTCCTGTACTTGCAGAAATCATGGTGAGTGTCTGCCCAGCTCCTGCCTTTCAGTGATCCCTGCCATGATCCATGAGCTCCTGATGCCAGTGTTCACCCAGGACAGCTGCACAGCCAGCCCCCAGAGTTTCATCTGTCAAGTGCCTTGGTCATAATAAAGCCTGAAGTTACAATTAGACCACACCATATTCAAAAGGTCTCCTTCTCCCAATCCTGTTTTTAAGGAATAAACAACTTAAAAAGAATCTGACAACTAATTAACCCAGGGTGTCTCCACAGCAGCACTATTTTCTGGTGTAACACACTCCAGGAGCCTCCATCGAGCTGCACTTTTTGCATCCACCTGACAACAAACCAGAAGCATTAGCAGTTTTCAAGTATTCTTTGAAATCTCTGGCTTGGGACTATTTTGTCTTTCCTCTGTGAGTTCATTAAATGGAACATCTTCCTAATGATTTTTCAGGACTAATAACAAAAGCCAGTAACCTCTACACATCCTCAGAGACAGCATTTTAGATGGAATTTAGGTGATCCATTTAAAAAATCCCAACTCGAGTAACAAACTCAGAGCACGAAGTTTGTGCTGATTCAGACACACCATTTCTCATATTTAAAAATATCAGTGGCAGAGTTTTTAAAAATAACCTGATTAGTTGTCACACATGATGCCACACAGAAATAACAGCGAAGCCACGGAGTCACAAAAGACTAAACAGAAGTGGCATTTGAAAAAGAAAGCAATACATGAAGTATGCATAACAAAACTGGAGCTGCTCTAACACCCCTAGAAATCTCTGCTATTTGGAGATGAAAGTAATAACATTAAATTGGCCGAAAGGAAAATTACTATTGACTGTGAAGACAGGTTGCATGGTCTATGGTTTGTAATGCTACTGTACAGCAGATTGAAGTTTCAAAATAGTATTACTCTTCTTTAAAGAGATAGACACAGCTAAATTAGGTGCTGCTTGCTGCAGTGAGGATCAAATGCAAAAAGAATCATATTTCATCAGACCTAGTCAACACCAGGAAAATAAATAGAAATATAAGAGGTATGCAGGCAATGATTCATTTTGATAATCTGGCCCAAGAGAGACACATAGAGACAGCACACAGATCTAAGCTTCTACCAAAAGACAAATAGGACACAGAGGGTGGGAATTGGGATGACAGTGTAGCAGAGGTCACATCGATTTTCAGCAGCAGTTTTCACACAGATGAGATAACCCTGGACTCTATTTGGCCCATTGTTCATATCCTACCTGTCCCAGAAGCAATAAATTTCCAAGTCCCAGAAAAAGGGCAGTAAAGAAGAAGGATTCTACTTATGACTTCTTATGATTAAGTTTTTGTGCTAACCAAACATGCTTTGCAGACCAAGGTCACATTGCATGTTAAAGTCTGTAATAGCTGAAACTAGAAGCAGCATATTATGTTTTAGCGTATATGGGTGGAAACTGTCAAACCATTCATCATTTTTTTTTTCTGATTGAAATCACATTCTGCAAAGATGAATGATAAATGCATTAGAAATCTATTTCAATCTTGTAATAGGTCTTCACATCTGAACGGTGTCTACATCTTGCCCATGCTCTGAATAAGTGCACAGTTAGGCAGAAATTTATTAGCTAGACTCGAGGAATCATAATTGGTAAAGCAATTAAAAGTGGCATGTGCTGGAAGCATTTCTTGGGGACTGTATCAAATGCATCTCTTTAATGGAAAAAAATAATGTTGATTTAAGGATTTTGATTTTAAACACCACTAAAAATATAAATGCTAAAAGCTGCACTCACATATACAATACAACAGAATAAGCAAGAAATAAAGCCAAGACAGCTACAGTCTGACCAAGGACACAAACAACCTTTCTGATTATTGAAGCAAAGTGGGAACTACTTTTATCGAGCCTGTTTGTTAAACCTGCCATGCTTTATAAAAGCATTCAGGAATCCATTTAGAGTGCAGTCTTTTTATTTTAATTTCTAGCTGACATCCAGATGAATAGATGAAAGTAAGAATTATACTGCAGAGCAAAGAAATAAACAGTAAACACTAACAGTGAATGGAGTATCATCCTGGGAAAGCACACAGAAATCTGCTAGGAAGTTTCTTCCTCTTAATTCAATATGCTTAAGTATTTCATCTTCTGTCTTCTGCCTAAATTGCAGGAGCAGGGATTGGCAAATGAAGCATCAACCTCCAGACTGAACACAGTGCTGGGAACGTGGGGAACGTGAATTGCTCCCTGCACGGCCCAAACCAACAGGCACTTTTATTTGCCAGCTGGTTTATTTTCTTTCAGAAGGCATGTTTTGAAACCCATCAGCCCTGATCCACTTGACATGCCACATCCCTCCCAAAACAAGGGAGAAAATAGTCAAGGTACCATTTACACTGGTTTGACCACCAAGTTATTTCTTATGCACTTTATCTACCTGGAGCTGTATGAGCACCTCCAACAGAATATAACCTCACAGAATATAATTCCTGCATTAAATAAATATGTTGCATATGGAGAGAGAGAAACAATTTATACAGGATTTACAGTTACTAACCTCTTAGTTCCTAACCAAGACTTTTGATCCCAGAAACCCTTCAGGCAGGGTTAAGAAGATGGTTTTGGACATAGATGGTAGCTGGGTCACTCCTTTTCCCTGCCTGTGGAATAAAATTCAGAAACCCAAGGACTAAAGTGGTTTATTACAAATATAATTCTTTGGGTTTCATACCTGACTGATGGGGATTACATTTAATGGCCCATAGTTACAGAACAGCCTGGATACTCTAATGGACCTCTTTGGCTTTTAATAAAATAAAGCAGAGGATCTGCAACATCAGCTGGGTTGTCTGTGTGACTCATCTCTAAAAGTAGAATATGTATATGAAATACCATTATTTGCCCAAAGACCTGACAGAATCATCCAAACTGATTTATCTTCATGGTGGCAAGAGGGACCCTGACTTCCAGCTCTACAACTTCACAACAGGGACAAGTGTTGTCCAAATGTGGGTATTGTAATACAATTAGGGCTAAAATTCTAATTTTTGACTGCAAAATCAGTTTTCTGAAAGACACTTCTTATTTTAATTTTAAATCTTGGCAACTTCTGTATTGCTTAACTAGGAGCTAGGTTGGGTTTTCTGTTTTAAAGCAAAACAAGTATGAAAAGCTGTAATCTGAAGCATTGTTTAATTCAGGTGTTTTTTATTTGTAATTCCACAAGGACAGGGTTACCTGTCTTCCATGTCTTAATAACTTCCAAAATCCTCCATCACCCTCCGAGTTTTTTTTCCTCTCACTCATTGCTGCTCTGCCAGGAGCTGAGACTCCTGATCATCAGTGAGAAAAGAGATGCCTCCTCTACACCAGACACCAGTCAGAAATTTACTGCTTTAACCTTGTGATTCAGGTGCCAAATTTAAAGTCACTGCTGTTTTTCTTAATTACAGCCCCCGAATGAACGGGGTCAATGAATGCAATTGAGGAGCAGCAGATTAATCCAGTGCAGTACTTTAAAAATCAGATTTCATTTCGTTTTCCAGTGACTGATACAAGTGTTGTTCACTACTGAGCTTTGCCAAGAAAAAACTTCCCTCTGAGAACAGTATCTAACAATTAAATACACATTTCCTACACATTTCCACACTGCCTTCAAAGCTTCTGGAAACAACCAGAGAACAGGACCATCAACTGTGCTCCACTTATCTGTGTCCAAGCAGGTTCTCACCTGTGCGCTCTGAAATCACTCCATTGTATCCTGAACAAATGTTCAATAAAACTTTCTCACTGTTTTCAACACAGCAGGAAAATGCAGGCCACAGAACCATGGAATTGTTGGGAGGTTGGGAAAGAGCTGCAGGATTATTGAGTTTAATCGTTCTCCCAGCACTGCCAGGGCCACCACTGCCCGTGTCCCGAAGTGCCACATGCACATGGCTTTTGAATCCCTCCAGGGATGGACTGGACTCCAGCAGTGCCCTGGGCAGCTGTGCCAGGGCTGCACAGCCCTTTCCATGGAGGAATTTTTGCACTGTCCAGCCTGAGCCTCCCCTGGCACAGCTCAAAGCTGTTCCCCTGTTCCCTGGGAGCAGAGCCCGACCCCCGGTGTCCCCTCCTGGCAGGGACTTGTGCAGAGCCAGAAGGTCCCTCCTGAGCCTCCTTTTCTCCAGGCTGAGCCCCTTTCCCAGCTCCCTCAGGAATTCTCCAGCCCCTTCCCAGCTCTGTTCCCTTCCCTGGACATGGACACGCTCCAGCCCCTCAATGTCCCTCTTGTCCTGAGGGGTCCCGAGGTGTCCCAGCAGTGCCCTGATCCCCCTGGACACCGTTCCTGAGCTCAGCAATGCCGGGTGTGTGTCCTCCCAAAGGACATCACGGAGCTGCCACTTGGGGCTGGAATATGAGGAGGCGGCAAAAAGCAGAGAAATGAAAATTTCACTAGAAAAGGCTGAAATTACAGTTTACAAATTGCCTTTATCTGCACACTCTTTATCAAGAGGTGCATAATTATACAGCTTTGACATTTTCATCAGTGTACTCTCATTAATAACACAGAAAATGATATCTATTTATAACTTCAACATATTTACAATATACTCTGATGTTCACATGGCACTGGCAGTAAAAACACCTGAAAATATTTTATTAATTCAAGCCTTAAAAACAAAGACCTGAGTTAGATGAGCTACCTGGTTCACAATAATAATAAAAAATGAAACTAAAACCAGCAGCAATGCACTGGCTCCACATCAGAATTAAAGTTTCACTGCACGTAACTTCAGTCTGAAGTTCAGCATGTACAGATTAAGAAACACAAATAAAATTGATGTCACCTTGTTAAATTCTGTTCATTGAGGAGAAGCCTAAATACTCCTAATACATTTATAAAGAGCCTTCAAAATGCTCATTTTTATATTTAGAATTATTTACTATATGTAGTTCGTCTGTCTTAGTATTTTCCCTGCTTTCTCCTACAAGCTGCTCCTCAGGCAGGTTTTGGTAATCTGGATTCCAAAATACTTGAAGTTGCTCTGCGCTTTAAATTGCTTCTTAATCTAGAGAGAAGCTTAAAAACTATTGATCTTCATTTTCCATTTGGCAATTTAAAGTATCTAGTTCAGGCAGTAATAATACCTTGTCACTCCTCACCACGATGAGGAGGATTATTTCTACTGACAACAGAGAGAAGGGGAAGTGTGAACTATTCAATAAAAGTTTAATAGCAAAATTACTGTGGCATGGAAGAAAGGGGGAAAATGATACAAAATAAACAAAATCCTCCTCATGGTCATTATCAGGAGGTTATAAATTTTTTTCTCAGCTAACTCTGCTATTAACATTCACAGAGGGTTTTTTTCATGGTGAATTTAAGCATCACTATAGTCTGACTATTCCTCCTGAGATTTTAAAGTGTCAGATGAGGATGGGTAGGAGGAATTTGCCAAGAAGAAGAAGAAGAAGAAAAAAAAAAAAAAGATTCTTCAATTTTCTTCGCGGATTCAGCTTTTCCCTATTAATGTTGAGATTATTTCTTCAACTATTTTGTTGCAAATATTTATGACTCCATATGGAACAACAGATGTTGAAGAGAAGGGATAGCAGAAAAGACTTCATTTTCAGCAATTACCCTGCTACTTGTTGTCATACTGTAGGTGTTCTTAGTGCATCTATTTTACATACCACCCTGTCCTTTCACACACTGCAAAAATGTCAGTTTGGATAATTAATGTAATAACTGTAGTCCAAAGCATTTCCACATTGAAAAAAAAATATAAATAGGACAACAGGAGGAAGAAATCAAGAAGGCAGAGGGAAGAGAGGAATTGCTTTAGCAGTTCTTCTGGAATATCTGATCAAGAATCAGTTTACAAAGCTGCATTAGCTCCTTGATATAAAATCTTTCCCTTTTGGACAGATCCCAGTGACTGTCACCAAGAAGAGAAATCATACCAAGAAACAGGAAAACAAAGCTATGCAGGAAACAGGATAATCCTGGAGGATCATATACACAGAGAAATTACAGTCATGCATTGATTTATGCTAACATAGCAATTATGACACACATGATACTTAACCTCCTAATATATTTTAAAATAGTTTCAAACTAGTATCAATATTATTACTGTTGAGTTCAAGTTCTTAAACTACATGTATAGCCAGCACTTAAGCCTTTCAAATATTTGAAACAGGAGGAATACTCCATTTCCTGGATATTCCTGGATAATTATTCTTGCTTTATTAAGGTTTATTTTACAGCTGTGTAAAATAGGTTATAAAGGACAATTCTGCTATTATGTCCTCCCCTGCTTAGGCTTAATAAATATTATATTCCAAACCATCCATTAAAGCCAAGCAGTGGAGAAAATAGGAGTGGTAGTAATCTCCTCCACAGATGTAAAATACCTTTAATAAAATAAGGGTGTATAACAGTCAGGAACAAATTACTGAGGTCTGCTTTAATAAAATAGTACCCTTAAAGGAGTATTACTCTTAAGGTACTGACATTCCCACTGGTGATGCAGTGTATCCTTTCAAAGCAGTGCAGCTTGTTAAAATGGCAAGATATCTTTTTGCAATAGAGTGTTTGTGTCCAGGCAGATACAAGGTTTGTATAGAATGCATCCAGGGAGCCATAAAACTGGTGGGAAACATATTTCTCCGTGGTATTTTAGTACTTCGAAAAATTCAATCACTGGGAAAAAATGTTTTGCTGTAAACATCTGAAGAGCATTATAAAAGCAATGGCTTCCCACAGCACCTGCTTAAATAATTTTAAGAGGGAGTGAGTATGTCTTTGCTCGTCTTCTAAAACTTGTAGAAAGCTTCTCCTATTAATTTCCCTGGTGCTGTCAGGCCAGGGCACTTTTAATCAGAAATAATTATGAGTGCAATTGGGGAATGTTCACCGGCAGGATTTTTTGCACTGCAGAAATAAGACAACTTTCCAAACTGATCGTTAGGAGAAATATGATTAACAGGAAAATATACCCAGAGAGATGGGCACCTGAAAGGTTTGCTTCTGAATGAATTATGAATTCCTCAGAGTCAATAAAGGACTCTGCTTATATATCCCAGTGTTTGAATTCAGTTCAGTTCCACATTGATTTTATAAACCCTGATTAAGCATGAGAAACCCATCCCTTTTTAGCTCACCTGTTCCAATTCTGACTTTTCCCCAGAAACCTTTAACCTTGCCCCAGCTCCTGATCCATCCCAGGAAGCGCAGAGCACATCCCTGATCCCTCCTGCGAGCCCATCTCCGCTCCCCAGTGCCACCAGTGGGACAGTGCCAGTATCCCCAGCAGGACTGCAGGTCACAGAGCTGAACCTGACACCACCAACCCTCTCTGGCAAAGAAACAGCCAGAATTCACCTCGTGTCCGTGCTCCTCCCTTGCTGAGCTAGGAGGGCAAGGCAGAGCCGGTGTGGCAGGAGAGCAGCCCTGGTGTGGGATGTGACACTGCAGTGACAGAGTGACCAGACTCTGATATTCCAGCAGCAATCCGCGTGGAGCTGCCTGGCCATGGCAACTCCTCACCACCGAACAATTACACCATGCTCGGGGGAAAGACAAGTTTTCCTAGCACACAGCCAATCTATCAACAGGAAAACCTCTTCCTGACCCAAATGGCAGCTGTGATCAGGGTATAAATGGAAGCTAAGCACCACGTACTGCACATCCACTACTCTGCAGCCTAATAACCGAGGAGTCTGCTGCTGTCACTTGGCCTGAGCGCTTTTAAAGGGTCAAACTGGGGGAGGTGAAAGGAAGAGGAGAACTTTCTGCAGCAGGCAGCAGCTATGTGACATTAATCTGCCGTGTTCCTGCCCCAGAGGAGCCCGAGCTGCTGGGGGGGTGGATGCTGCGCTCACCTCTGCAGTGACCACCCTCTTAACAGCGACTCCCAGCACACAACAGAGACAAAACATCACTTGTAAAGAAAAGTGGAAACTATTTCAGCCATTTCAAGGCCTTCTTCCCTCTAACTGGTCACCAGCACGGCACAGGATTACAACTCCCAGCACCTCTCAGCAGTTTCCCTCTACTCCTCTTTGCCCAAGCACCCATTCATTCACCTGTATGAATTATGTGAATTCATAATTCAGCCTCTTACGGAGTACACATGGCAGAGTGTGGCAGTAGAGCCCTGATGTTTGGGTTAATTGCATTAAAAACAACATCACACTTGATGAAGGCAAGGCACAAGAGCTGGAGAACTGAGTATTGAGGATTTTTTCCCCTTCCCTTCTTCTGGTGGTTTGGCATTGCAATCTCATCATTAAGAAAACTTTAAGGAACTTCATGAATGTTTTGCTTCCAAATCACTGTAATTTATATAGTAGGCTAAGACAAAAAAATGCCAATGGTGGTATAATTACTAAATAAAACCTACTAAACAGATTTTTGTATAAACCCTTGGAATTACATACTTCTCTGCTAAAACAAGATACAAAGCAAAAAGAATTACACAGGAGCCCAGACCTCTGGTGCATTCACAGACTTCAAACCAGCCTTGGATTTGGTTGGTGGCTGAAAAATCCAACTTTAGGGACCTGCCACTTTCTGTGGCTTCTGGATTTGGCAGCTGATGCCTCGGGAGATGATGAGGGGCCAGAGAGCAGAGCTCTGCCACTGGCTCCCAAGGAAAAGTGGAGGAAAACAGCACCTTCTTAAGCACCCTCCCAGAATGCAGAAGGTGAAAAAACAGTTGTGACCAAAATCAAAACCAGCTCGAATATAGTTAAAAGAAGGGGGTAACTAAAAAGTATCAAACAACTGTCCATGTTTTTCTTCCAGAGGACAGGAAGGAGGCTCTGCAGTCCATCTGTCCTTCTGGGGGACTCCCAGCAGGCCAGCCAGGAGTCTCAACTCACTGCTCTAAGCCACATTATAAACTCTATAAGCATAAAACCCTTCACAAATGTTTAGGTTTTGATTACTGCTCCTGTGACGTACAGCTTTTAGCAAGCCAAGCATTTTCCTTTCCCAACTGCCTCACTCTCTTTGCAGGGCACATTATATTTTCACTTTGCCTTATTCTCGCTCCTCGCTTTGAAACCCTGCATTACTTGAGAGAGTGGCTGACATCCCCATTCATGATGGTGCACAAAATGAAGCTTAATGAATCCCCAAAGCAATGTACTTCACGTGCTAAAATCAATGTACATTGCCTGCTACAGTATCTCCCTGTGAAATGGAGGCATTTGCTCAGAAATTTCTATCTCAACAGGGTCTTTTTTCTTTTTGCAGCGTTTAACTGCCTTTTGTCTGCTCTTGTCTCCCTCCAGTGTTGCTCAGATGGCAATCTTTTATTCCTTGTGCAAACTCATTTGGAAAATGCTGGATGGGCTACAGCTGTGTACTGCTATGCAAGGTCTAATCCATGTCAAGCAGTGCTTTATACACACTGAATAAACACAATGAAGCAATGTTTTAATTGATTATTAAAAAGGCAGGGTTCTGGGCTGAAAGCAGTATTTAAAATCAGATTTAATCAGCTAGTTTTGTACAATTCTGAAAGGTAGTGATGCTGTACACGCCGCCACTCGGGCCCTGGGGTTCTCACAGAGGTGACTGCAACTCCAGGGGAAGAGGATGGGGATGAAGCTATTTCTGGGTGGTTTGTTCAGATTTCCAAGGCTGTGGCCGATGGGAAACAAGCAGTGGAACAAAGTATCAACAATGAACACAAACCTTAGCTAGAAAGGTGTTTTCCCACATAGCTGCCAGGAAAATAAAATCCACATCCACATAACTTCCAGGAAAATAAAATCTGCATTTTTCCCAGAGTCAATCCAGCTGCTGGGGAACCTCTGCAGCTCAGTCTCAAACAGCAAAATCTGCTCTGGCTTTTATGATGCAGAGGGTCTGGATTTACACTTTCTAGTAGTAAATACTGACTCCAAAGCAACCTGCACTGCATCTGACAAAGGTATCTGAGTTGGATGTGCAGTCTAGAGCCATAAAAAGTCTCTTTATGTGATTTGTTTAAACCAACTATTATTAGACTGTGCAAATAAATTATTTTTGAACTCAGAAATAGTATTAACAGTATTAATGAAAGATAAATAATTGGTAATCAAAATACTCATGCCACAGGTTTTTTGAAGGATTTTAAGTTTGGGCAATGATTAGTCTGAAATGAAATCCAGAATCTAAATTCTTCTTCTTTATTCTGATAAATGTTCTCCACTGACTGTACTTCTCCGTGGTACCCCACGACTCTAAGTGAAAAAGGCATTGTAAAGCAACTAAGTTTGTCTTTCCTTTTTCCTTCCAATGAAACTACCAGTGTTGTCCTGAGATTTAGGTAGGAAATACTGGCAATGTCTATTAGGTGGCAGCATGAAAAATCTTCATTAGCTTGAAGTACATGAATTATCAATCAAATGAGAAATAAGCAGAGAGCAGCTGAAAATGGCAAACTGCAGTAATTACAAATGATGTCTTGTGCATGACTGTGTCTCAAGAATTGTTACAGGATGCTGTGTAAAAGCCCCAACATTTATATCCACAGTCCAGAATAATATGGCCCATTACAGTGATGTACTCTGGAGCAAGAACTATCATTTTTTATGTTTCACATTGCTTCTGTTCTAGACACTGAATCTATATTTTATTTTTTAAAAAAGGATGAATTTGCCTTAGAGAACTGACAGATTATATGAATACTTTAGTTTTGCTTGCAAGTAACAGGAAAAAAAACCCATGGCATAAAACTCAAGCCCCAAGTCCCTCAGAATGCCTACTGAGAATAAATTTTATGTTTATTTGTATTTCATTTTCCTTGAACAACTGCCTTTCCCTTGGGTATTTATTAAAAGCATAAAAAGAATGAGCCAAATTCACTTCTCAATAACATCCATTCAGCATTGTTGGAGCTTGCAAAATTGCACTAGACCAGCCAAGGGGAAAATTTCACCGACTGTTTAGTAAATATATATAATTTTTTTTTTTCTGGTTGAGAAGATGTATTGTTTAATCTTTAAATTCTCTGCCTGCCCCTGCTTATCAAAGGAGAAAAAGCAGCTGTTTGGTTATAAATTCATGACCTCACATAGGAATAATGTGATGTATGTGCTGGGCTGTGGGTTACTGGGGGCACTCCTGCACCAGGCAATTCCCACTGATGTGCAGAAGATTCCAGCTCCCATCGATTCCACTCCACAAAGCAATAGTTACATTTTCTTCTGTGCCATTTGCCTGAAGATTGCCATAAATAATCTGATCTGACCTGCACTGTAAACCCCTCAGGTTGTGGCAGCTTTAGGAGGGGAATGGTTTCAAGCGGATTTGGCCACTGGGAGGGTTTGCTGTCAGTGCAAGGCATTTTTATAGTGCATGGCAGACGCATCCACTCGTGAGGTGAATCAGGGAAATCCACAAAAACCAGCAGAACAGAAGGTGCTGGTTGGGCTGTGACCAAAACAGAGCTGGTTCATGATGCAGCTGAAGTGTCCCCACGTGTCCCTGCCACCTCCTGCCCACCAGGCACCTGGGCTGCCCAGGGCTGCTCTTCACCTGCTGCTGCAGGCGTCCTAAAGCTGACCTGATCCCATAAACCCCAATCCCCATGATAGAAAATCACTTCTCCCACCACCAGCACGGGTTTTGTACAGTTTGACCTCGTTCTTTTTAAGCAGAGCTTGCAGGAAAGGTCATTCAGACACAGAAACTGGGACCTAAACAGAGCACGTGGCCAAGAGCAGGGGTTGGTGCTTCTCGTCCACTGCTACCCACAAAATTACAGCTCTGTGAGGAGAAAAATGATGCCTTTAAGATCTAAGGCAATGTTTTCAGGAGACTGGTGGATTGTCTTTACTGGCAGCACAAGAATCCCCCAAATCTAGCAGCGAGTAATGTGACCATTGCCCTTGGCAGCGCCATTAAACTGGGCAGTGAACTACTTCAAATAGCTGTGAGTGTTAAACATTAGTTCTGCCTTAAGTAGGTTGATTTTAACAGTCAAATGTGCACTGCAGCCTATGTGAACATTAAAAGCACCTTTCAAACTTAATTTTACAGAAATGTTAACGACCAGAACAAACTATTGAAGGCAAAGAAGAAAAGTAATTATTTCAACAGATGAAAGGAAACAGTAAATTAACACTCTTGTTTTAAAAGGGGGCTCAGTAACTTATCTGCTTTAAGGAAATACCATTAACTGGAGGTACCATGGATATTTCAACTAATATGTTTATGGTTTGGGGGTTTCTTTTCTCTTCTGACCTTTAAAAATGAGGTCTGAGGCAAAAGGAGAGCCGTAAATCTTTAACTGAAATACAACAAGTTCCAGAAACTGCTTTATCAAAATCATAGCAAGGGAATCGGTTCCTAAATATCAACATTACGTGTCATGTACACACACATCAAAGCCATCAACAGCAACAACCTTTATGGCCACAGAGGCCTCTAAATTCTGAAGAAAGCTGGAAGACAGAACCAGAATGACTCAGAAATATTCCTAACATACCACCAGTGCCCACGTACATAAAAAAACCCCAGGGACAGCTAAACTAATCCTATTATTACATTAAAAAATATCCAGGGAGAAATTTGTCATAGTTTAGTAAATGTTAAGCTGCTTGTTATAAATACAAAACACACCAGTATTTGTGCATGGGCTGTTATTCAGTGCAATTTTGAAAACTGTTTAAAAACAGTCACTGGCTTGTAAGCAAGATTTTCTTACCATATGTGTTGCAATATGGAAGCAGATTGTGGACATTTCCAAAGGAATTTCATACATATATATTTTAAAAATGTTTATAGCAAAATTTAGGTGATCATTAGGGGTTCTTTTTGTGGACCTGCATTATTTACACAATAAAAAAATGTACTGATTTAAATGTGGGGCTTGAAAATAATTTATTCTGCATCATCAACACAACTATGTATGCTTTTCATTCTGAAATCACTCACTTGCAGACCTCAAATGATGAAATGGTTAATTATCCTCGTGACTTACACATTTCCACTTTGAAAATACCGTCAAATTTAGAGTTTCTTCAGCAAAGCTGCATTGCTGATGAAAGTGGCTTTAATCTGGGATTTTAATTAATATTTTTCCATGAAGGATACTTTAGTATAGGTATTATATTGTACTGCACATGCAGCAGTATTAATGAAGATTTCTAGGGATGCTAAATGCTAAATACACACACACCCCCATACAGGACATAGATGACCTAAGAGGTAAGGAAAGAACTGCACACAGGATTTAGCAATCCTGAAGTAAATTGAGAACCAGAAGGTCAGGAAAAAACTGATGATGTAGTCTCAGCAAACACTGGCTTTGACAGGAAAGCCAATTTAAGTAGTTCCCACGCCCCACAGCACAGCTCAGCAGCCCCTTCTGTGAAAATCTTTTGGATGGCTATTTTTAAATTGCATCATATAAAGAGTCTCTTCACTAACACCTCTGGATGATGCAGGATTATTATTTTGGGGAGACATTTTCTTGCTGAAGGTATTTTGACGTGGGAATAGGCACAATCTGGTTCACTCTTACACATTATTTAAATCGTGGCAGCTAATGTCATGTCAGATAAAAGCAGGAGTGAGAGTTGTTTAAGGCCCTTTATTTTTTGAACAAGCAAAATGTATTATTTTGTCTGATTTAAAGAAGAAACTGAGAAATGTGTGGAAAAGTACCCATGAGTTTCTGCCATGAAAGAAATCTCCCCCACAAATGAACTCTCCCTTTAACATTTGAGGGTGTTAAAGGGGGCAACTGAAAAAACAACAGCTGAAGATGACCCTTCAAGGGAGAAGTGCAAGTTGGAAAACCTTTAACCTGCATTATCAGACCCACCCAGCCACTGTCAGATCCACTACCCAACCCAAGCTCAGCCTGCCACTCCTGCATCCATCACCCTGTGCTGGATTGATCATGATTTGGTATTGAGATGTGATAAATACCTCCACGTTCAAGCCTTCAAACACAACTCCCAAAATGCACGGTGACAGTGCTGTTGCTATAAACATATCTGCACCAATTATTAGAGTGAGAAGAATTTGTGAGCCAGCAGCCTAAAATCCTAAGTTTCAGCTGCACACAGCAAGGTACACACTTATTTAAAAATAAATGTGAAATTCAGTCTTCCACAAAAGCAGCAGTGTCATGAGAAAACTCCAGCTTTAAGTTTTGTAAACGCTGCGTTTTCAATATTAGAGTGTCAGTCTTCATTCACTCTCTGACAAGGTTGTCAATCAAACAGCAATCTAGTTTTGTAAGACTTTAACCAAAGATCAAAGCAATGATACTGCTGAGTTCACATTACCTTCCCAGAGATAACTACTTGAGCACTTTCCCAGCACTGCATCGATATTAACTCTGCACCGCTCCTTCCAAGCAAATAAAACAGGACAAAGTTTGACAGCCCTGCTGGCTTCTGCTCTCAGCCCTGATCCAAGCTGAATCCCAGTGCCATTCCCTCTATCCCTTATAACTCCTCCTGGATATTGAAGGTGAGGACTGCAGGATTTGCTTTCAGTTACACTTTCATCAATTAAAAGAAAATGAAATGTGCTTTCTGTCTCCTTTGAGGAGCACATCAAATGTCTTTTCCTCAATAACAATAGTTGGGCAATAAAAAGATGAGTGAGCAAAATGTGGTATATCATCGTTTTGCCTTTGACTCCAGCCCAATGGCAAATGAAAGGCATCCAAAATCAATTTCCAGAAGCTAATAAATTCAGTATGTGAAAGCAGTGAAAATATAACTTTTGCAGCCTCATCATCAAGCTGATTTGTAAGCAAAGCTGGGCCCAATTCCTGCACCCTATGGCACCCATATTTTCAGTTTCATGCAGGTAATATACCATTTCTACACAGTTTCAATTCCGAGGCTAAACAGAGAGATATATACATATATATCTTCTTCCCACAAACATATGTCCTGGTAATATCATAATAAAAATCTGAATGTGCTGTGCCCAGGAAATCGTGTCGATCCCTATCGGTTACTTCCTCCAGTAAGAGCCAAGGGAAGGTGAAGGCAAATGCTGCTCCAAGGGCAGAATCTCAGCACAGCTGCTTCCCATAGCTCCCCAGGAATTCCAGGACAGCCCAACTTGTGGCAGCACGGGCTGGGGGGGATTTTATTTGTTTGTTAACTGCAGCACTCGCCAGACCATGCCCAGCTAAAGGCAAGATTCCACAGGGAATTATGTGTGACCATAATCGCAATTTAAAATACTCCCTGAGCACTGCTGAGTACCTGCAGGGTATGGCTTTGGGTCTTCCACTCACCTCAAGTGACAGACAATGGCTTTTTTTAAATCTAAACCAACTGCAGACAGCAATACTACACAGGGAAAACTACACTTACCTAACACACTGAAAAGTCATTAAAAGTGTTAAAATTTTCTTGGTGTGGTACCTACTTAACTAGAATAAATAAAGTAGGGAAAAATCCAAAACATCGAAACCAAACGGCTTTCTGACCCTGAAGGTTTCTTTGTCAATATATGGATTTGTTTTCTACAGAAAAACAAACAAACAAACAAACAAAAAAAAAACATAAAGAGGAAAAAAAACTGAAGGGAGACAGGCAGGCAGGCAAGCTGGGTGCTGGGGAGAGCTGGAATTGGCAGTGGAAAACGTGGCTGGGGAATGTAGCTGAAGAATGATGGTGTATGTGGACTGAGGACATGTGCGAGGTTTGGAAAACAGCAGGTGGAGGAATCTGTGGAACAGAATTATATTTAAAGGGGAGAAGTTAGAACTAGGTGAGAACAGTAAAGGAATCACACTCAGAGTGTAAAATATTGCTTTGTCACTTAGTTCATACTGTGAACATGTCCAGGTTTTTTCTTCCAAGTCACCAGCAATGGGAAATGCTGTTCTTTCTTACTCTGTTTCTCACCAGGGCACCACTCTCCTCGGATGCTGGCAGCTCTGGGGAGCCCAGACTGTTATTACAGGACCTGGGACAACTATTTCCTCACACTACAAGAAACACTGCTGAGGTACTTTTGTTAGAAATATCAGATCATGTTTCCTCTTTCTTTACTGCAGGATTTTAGTGAGCAGTTGGAAATGAGTGACTATGAAACCCAACTCAAATCTGGATAACACTGTAAAACCTTCTTTCTTTCATGTTTCTTGTATCTACTTTACCTGTTCACTTCTAATGTTTACAAGCAAGAAATAATGGTTTTTTAGTCTCAAACACTGTTTCTCCAGCTGAAGAGTCTGAGCCATGCCTGCCCTCCACACTTCCAGCCTTCTAAAACACAACCACTAAAAAAGCAGAAAGTCTGGGAGATTATCTTGCTGGTATTTCTCTGGTAGTGAATAAGCACCAGAGTATCTTTCCAATCTCCTGCAGACAGAGCAGGTTAGGAAGTGTGGAATGCAAATGTGAAGCCAGCCTGGAACAGCAGCTCTTGTCTTGTAAGGGGTCAGCTGGACGCTGTGCCCATGACTGCCCTGCTTTACTCCTGGGGCTCAGCTCCCCCAGGGCTGGGCAGGATGGAGCAGAACACTGCTGCAGGCACAGGAGCACAGATGTTTGGTGTTTGATGTGAAACAAGTGAAGCTGTGAATGCCTCACCTCACCCTGCAGTGAGTGCTCTGCCAGAGGCAATCCTGTCCATCCTGTCAGTCCAGTCCCATCCATCCTGTCCAGTCCAGTCCCATCCATCCTGTCCAGTCCAGTCCTGTCCATCCTGCCCAGTCCAGTCCTGTCCATGTCCCACCTCTGTGACCCCACAGACCAGGACGTGGGGTCCTGCCTGTGTTGGGGTGACCCCTGCCCTGGGGGAACTCTGAAACACTTGGTGTGCAGAGCACATCTCCCTCCACAGCCCACAAGAGCTGGGATTTGCTGCATCATGAACCACTGAACACCCCTCTTAGATGGGAACATGGTTAGAGTGCTCTATTCTAGAAGTACCTGGTCATAAAACATCTTTAAACTGCTGCTGAGCACCCTGATCTGAACCAACTGCAGGGAGAAATATTACAGAATATCGATTACACTTTACGTGCTTATGTGTCATTAACAATCAAGATTTGTGTGTGGTACTTAAAAAGAATAATCAAATGCAAAAAAACCTACCAAAACACCAAAAACAAACAGATTTTTGTATAATTTCAAACAGGACCTATGAGGTGCTATCCCTTCCCAGCCTCCACTCAGCACAGAGAGATTTCACACAGCTTCAAGCATGAATTACCCACACTCGCTCCTTCCTGCTCACTGGAATTAAGACTAATTTTCAAAATCAAGGTTTAAAAAGCTAAACTTTTCTGCATTTCCTTTTATCTTTGATAATGCCACCCAAAAATAGTTTCTCCTAAATTCTGACAGTTTTTTTCTGTAAAGACGAAAGGCACATTTATAAAGGCATCTAAAAACCAGAATATACTTAAATATAAAAATGCCTAACTGTATCCATAACTAAGTCTTCATTTAGTTAAAAAGTTTTGATATTATCTCTTATTATTTATTCTTCAAAGCAGAATAATAATTAGAAAAGTTCTGCAAATTTGCACTAATGAAGCAGAAAAATCTACTATGAAGTAATGAATTTTATTAATCACCATGCAAGCAAATAAGTAAAAAAATGTTAAAAATTTAAGTACACCTAGATCTTTCTTTATGATTTTTATAGGAGTTTAGGTTAAATTACTTACAGGTTATTTCAGAGAATCACAGAATGGTTGGGATTGGAAGGGACCTTAGAGAACATTTTGTTCCAACACTCTGCTGTGGGCAGGGACACCTTCCACTGCACCAGGCTGCTCATCTCTAAGTCTTTGTAGTAACTTCAGCTGAGAAGTGTAATTTTGCCACAAATTTGAACTATTAGCAAGGAATTTATACTCCCTGAACACTGAAAAAGAGAGGACACTTAAATATGCAGCAAAATGACATTGCTGCATCTAAGCAGAAACATGAAGAGTGCTGGGACTGATTGTGAAAGGAAACCCCAAATCCTGGTTTTGTTTCCATCTTTCTTCCCCACATCCAGCAGCTTTCCTTGCTGTGCTCAGGACATCTCTCTAAATCCAAGGGAAAAAAGGACTCCCATAAAAATGCCTTATGCCAGGATGTGTTAACACCATTACATGAAATAATTGTTCCTTGGGAGATTCTAGACAGTCAATTAACCCCCAATTCACGACTCAAGTGGCAGAGCAGACACTCCATGAATAAAGGGTAGGGGTTCAATTCTCTATTAGGATGAATTTTTTTCCTTAATAGTTTAATCTTGTGGTCAATTAAATCCCCAAGCGTTGTATTAATTATTATATGAATTCTAGGCATCTCCTAATTTAAAGGTTAGTTATGGTGTACCACAACTGGACTGGAGTCCAGGACTTAAATTTTTTAGAAAATTCTACAGAATAGGGGAAAAAATCCCCTCTTCTGGAAGAAAACAAGGAAATGCCTTTACATTGTGCTTTCCTAACCTGGGATACTTTAAATGTCTCCTGGATTTTACACCAGAGGTGAGCCTGCATTATGTCACAGATCATTAGAAACCTGTTTACTGCTGCACCACATATTCCTGTCACCAGTTGCAATAAACAGGGTTTCTAAGCAGAATTTTAAGCATTAATCTCACCTCCAACTGCTGAGCTTTATTCCTATATTGTTGGGCACAGCAGCTTGGAATAGTGGCTCACTTTTCCATCTGTTAGACATATAGAGACTATCGGTTTGTGAAGTACTTTCTTGGTACTCTTTTTGTTAGAATAAAGTCCTGGATTTCCTCGGGGAAGCAAGGGACATATGCTGGTGCTCTATGGTTTCTGAGTTACTGCAGAGATGAATTCCTCTTGGCCAGCTTTCTGTTGAATAGGTGCTGGAATCATATAAAACAGCAACTTGTGAAAAAAAAACAACCCACAGTAAAATGGTGAGTTTGCCGGCCAAATCAGTGATCTTTTTTCAACTAATTATTTTTCTTGCTCAAAATGAAGACAGTTTGTCTTTGAAAAGACTGTCTATCATTAAAAAAGAAAAGTATGGAAAGTTTTTGAAACAACTATAACAGATGTCATAGCAGTTGAAAGTACAATTAGAAAGCACAACGCCGCAGAAATAAAACTTCAAACAAAAACGGAAAGAGTTCTTTGTGCACATCAATAATTTAGAATGATTTAAGAACTGTTTTATAGATGCAAGTGGAGCTCTTTCTGTCTATATATAAATCGAATGTGGTCTTTATAGGCAAACAAAAAGGGGATACAATCCTTTTAAATTATTTTTAGGATAATTGTTTCCACAGCAAACATCATTATTTATCAGTTTTGAAAAGAAGCCAACTGCCAACATTTGAAATGCACAAACCTTGGCACACAACACAGAAAATGGTAATCTCCCCCCTTTTCAAAACCAGTTTTGCATTTATTTTACACATTTGTCAAGTTCTTATCTCAAAGCCCATGCAGTTTACCTATTTCTATCAAAAATCATTATATTTTATTTTTAATCACCTTCCCATAGCTAATTTGGTAACTCAGGAAGGGAAACTGTTATTGCTACCAGATGCTGTTACCTTCCTGCTCACTCACATATTCCTATAAATTGATTCAACAGCCTGGAAAACAAGGTTTAATATGTATTATTATGCCTTCTGGATTTCTTCTGTAATAATATATTTTTTTACATAAACAGTTTTATTTTAGTGATGCAAACATCCTAAAGCTATGCTACAGACACGTCCCATAGTAATTCCTTCAGGAGAGTGCTGCAGGATGCTGCTGGTCCTTTGCCAGCAGGAATTTCTCTGTAGCTTTATTTCTAAAAAATAAAACTAGGCAGCTTCATGTATAGAGAGCTGAGATTTTCTTTTCAGATGAGGAGGGAACAAATGATGGTCCTTGAGACTGTCAGTTTTCTACAGAGGGAATGGGAACAGATGTTCTTGTAGGTCACAGAAGAGAAACCAGTTCCCCAAAAACTTCCACACTGGAATCAGAACACACTTTCACTGGAGACAGCCAGTAAAGCTCCAGCCCAGCCACTTTGCTGCTCAAAACAGCAAAAATTAAAAGAAAAAAATCAAACAAAACGAACAAACTGCAAACTTTGAGACTTCAGTCCTGCCATTACAATTTATTAACCCCATAATCTGTGTAGGTTGGCCCTCACTGGTGAAAAAACCCCACATTGATTCTGCCAATTTAGCAACAAGTCTTCCAGAAACATAATCATAATTTGCAGATACCTGGGACCATTTACGCTCAGTATTTTCTGTGACTGATGATATATGAGTTACTAGCTGTGTAAAATTAAAGCTCCAGCCTGTCCCATACAATATTTCATGTGGGCCATATAGGAAGTGATGTTTACAAAACACTCATCCTAAAACAGGCTGCTGAAAAGTTATCTTGTGTAATAAAGAGAATTCCTATTGTGAATCAGACTCCAACCTAGAAATACTTGATTTATTTTCTGCTGAGTTTTCCACAGCTGTGTATGAAGAGAAATTAGCAATGACCATTCTTAAGAATGACAGAACTGTCTCTCAGGAGCTGATCTGTTTACGAATATTGGTGGATTTTAAATTTTTTTTTATGTCAAGCCTTGTACAAAGAAATTATGTCATTATATAATCCTTATTATTATTATTATTATCCTTATCCTTATTATTGTTATTACTACTGCTGGCAATTTTACAGAAATATGCTTTCCTTGTAATATATCAGTTAAAATAAAATTCATTATATCTAAATATAGATGGTATAGAATTAAGTATAAATATAAATCTATGATTTTACAGAGCAATTCCAACTCTCCTTTCTGCCTAAATCCCTCCTGCCTCCAGTGCCGAAGGCAATACGACAATAATGACAATAATGTCAAAAGTCAAACAGCAGCTCTGGTGACTCCTCCTTTAATATGTGAATCTCTCCACACTTTTGCCTGGAGGGCACCATCATCACAGTCAATTTCTAGGTTTTCAAACTAACAAAAACCAAGACAACAATAACAAATACAGGCCAGTCTCCTACTCAACAGCATTTAAAAAGTCCCCAGAGGTTACAGATGTATAAATAATACGTTATTTTCTGAACAATTCTTCTTTTCTGGCCTCTGTGAGCAGGCACATGTACACACACATATCCCATTTTCTGCTCCATCTCCCGGAGATGTTCCATCATCCAACATATTCCACATCAAAAAGGCATCTTCCACCACACCACAAGAGGCTCTCCACTGAACTGTCAGTAAAATTTGTACAGCCCTGGATCCCCTCGCTGACAACACACACCCGAAAAAGCCATGGGATATGTCAGCAAATTCACACAAGCCAGGTCTAACTATCAAAATATCACAGAGCAGCCCCAGTGATGGGTAAAACAGACAGATTCAAAACTGCACCATGTTTTATAGATTATAACATCTTGGAATACACCTGGAAGCAGAATTTTATTTATTAAACTGCTTGTTATAGGCTGTCACATTCTGTCAACCAGAAGAAAAATCTGCTTTGGAAACTACTTTCACACTGACTATGAAATAAAAGAAGAAAATAAATCAGTTGGTATTTTGATACCAACATGGAAAGGCCAAGCATGACCAAAGAAGTGTGTTGGGGAATTTTGTGTTGGAGTAATCCCTATTTCTAGTTTGTACTCATTCACCTCCAATTGCAGGGTGCACAGCTGTCTCTCCTTCCATCTTTTTATCAATCCTGCTCCAAGAAGGATATTCACAGCTGGGAATCTTCAGAAGGGACCCACAAGGATCTTTGAGTCCAATTCCTCAGTGAATGGCCCATGCAAGGATAAAATCCCCCTTAAAACCTGGGCATTATCAGCACCAGGCTGTAACAAACTGAGCTAATCCAGTTGAAATGATAATGATTGATTACAATTGTGGGCTCCTGCTCTTTCAGGCATCTTTCAGGATGAATTTCCAAAGGATAGCTGATAATATGAAAAACCGACAGCGAGAACTGTCTGTCCCCAAAAACAACACACAAATCCCATACACAGTCCAAAGTGTTGGAGTGGTGCCTTCTGCCCCAACAATCAAAAATGAAAAATGATTTCCTGCAATCTGCAGCCCCAGTGGCTTCTGAGATGAGCACATGGGCCATTATCAGCTCTGCTAACAAGAATTCATGTAACTTTATCAAAGGAATTCAACACAATGTCTGAGATATAATGAAGAACACACTTATTCTGGTTTCATGACTACACATTAAGATCTTTTTCTTCTTCCACTCTGAGGTTAGTTCACTATCTTAAGCACAGAATTCTCACTAAGGATATATTACTTGTTATTATCAGGAATATTCTAATGCACTAAACATTCTAAAACACTTTGGAGATTAACCTTAATGTGCAGTTTTGTCTCAGCCTTGCTGTCCCCAGAAGCCTCTGGGCAGCAAGTCCTGCACAAAAGGGAAGAAGAGCCCTTAATTGCCATCTTCATGTGACTGTTACACAGGAGACAGACACACTCTGCAGAGACATCTCAAAAATTCAAGATCCAATCAGAAAAAAAGTCCCTGAGTACACACACAAAAAAAAAAAAAAGCTACACAAAATATCATTCACCAGTGCTGGATTTGCTCTTCTGACAGCAGGAGCACAGACTGCTGTCACAATCATGAGCTCTGTATTTCACTGATCTGGAACATCCAGCTGTGGGCAGCAGGACAAACTCTGGCTCACTGGTAGGAACCCTCAGGAAAGAACTGGATTCTATGAAGTGCAGCTTCTGTGAATTTCCTGAAGGTCCTCCTCAGTCACAAATAAAGTTACCAATTAACAATTTATATGACTGATCTGAATTTTTATCTGTATTTTTATCCCCTCCTTCCAGTGTGTGTGTGTGCAGCTGCACACTTGGGCACACAAACACAGGAGCACAGTGCCCCTGAGCAGGTTTGGTGCTCAGGCAGGGCAGGCTGAGCCCCTCTGGCACATTCCCCAAGATCCCAAGGATTTCTGTAATGTGCCAAAAACATTCAGCAACTTCTCAGGACACAGATTGTCCACATCTTACTGCTCATAACGGGGACTGAAGGCAAACTTATTAAAGAACTCAGACATTAAGGATGTCTGTTCAGGTCTCAGGTTAATGACTTTGCCCCAGAGGTAACACCAAGCAGAGAATCCTGTGGGTCAGTTTTAAGACCAGTGCTAAGGAAAAGATTCCTGGGCCTAATCCAAAAGCTTCCTGAGGTCCCTGGGTGCCAATCAACAATTTTTCTCTTCTTCTTATCCTTGTCAAATTTGATATAGCTCAGATGAACCTATATAAAACAATTCACAGTGCTGAAGGAAAAGTGGGAATGTCCCTGAAGAGACAACTGACTGAAGAGTAGCTCCCTGATTTCTCTCTTATTTGCCCATTTTTTTGCACAAACTGACATGAATACCTTACTAAAAATTAGTTTCAAAGCCTTTCCAGTGAAGAAAATTTCATTATTTCACCGTGTTTATACAGACTCATAATTTGTAGTGTTTAGACAGAGATACATTAAAGTCACTGAAATCTAATAAATAAAACATATTAATAAATTATATATCAATGCAAGAAACTGCCTTAGCCCATCTGCCAAGAGAACTATGAAGTAGGTATTTTACTCATCAGAAAAAGAGCATTCCTAAAAATAATTCTGCAAATAAAGCTCTAATATAAATTTAATGTAAAAGGTGTGACCTTGGAGTACTTCACTAGCATCTCTTGCATAATTGCCTTTATATTTATAAATCTTTCAGCAATGGTTAAGCACACAATCATAACGTCATGAGTACAGACACTTCAAAAATTAAAGCTTTATCTTTATTAATTATTTATATTTTGTGAATCTAAGTGTTAACAGAGTTTGCCTTGGTTTTATGGGTTTGGGTTTTCTTAGATTGACTGACTGACAGACAATCACATCTACTATTAGCCCACCTTTTTAACAGTTGTCAGTTCACTTGTAGGTTAAATTTAACAACAACAAAAAAAACCACTTGTGGAAAATGCCTCCACCCAGAATAGAGCACTGTGCTTCTTATCTTTCAGTATTCTCTGAGGACAGAAAATGTAAAAATATCTCTGACTTATCCAGTGGACATTTGCACTGCACATGTCACTCAAGGTTTTGGGAAAAAGAAACCTTTAAATTCAAGTACTATTGCACCCACTGCTGATGAAACAACCCCAGGGTCTGTGATAGCAAATTTAGACTCTAGAATGAACCTTGTTTCACTCCTAATCTGGGGAGTTGCTCATGTATTCATGTGAAGAATTCAGGAATACTTCACATTTGTGAAGAAAATAGCCTTTCTCTCATTATATCTTTAACATGCCAGTACTGACATGTCAAACAAGCAGCACAGAGACCACGTGAGGTGCTGGCACCAACTGCACACTTTGCACAGACACCGTGTGCTTCAGCTTCGTGCCCTTTGTCCTCCTTCTCATTCCTTCCCTTTTCCATCTGGTTGCTTTCAGATTAATTGTTGGGAAAGCCCCCTCTCCGCAGCACAGCCCCCACCAGCCTGTTGCTGTTTCAGGTGTTCTGCACCTGCTCATTCTCCTCCCCTCGAATCCTGAGTAGCCCAGTCCTTTGGCAGTGATTAATTTAAACAGCATAAACCCTCTTTCCCGCTAATGAAATCCAATAAATAAATACGGTTACTCTTTCATTACCGCGGTCTCCGGCCATCTGAAAATATTTCACTCAGCGGACAGAAACGATGCAAAACTCCCCATTCCTTAAAGCAATAAAGGGAAAGGTGTTCTTTAATATACAGGGAGGGGAGAGCTGCCAGATGCAGAGTTTGGAGCCTGCCGTGTGCTGGGCCCCGGGACACAGCCCCAGAGCCTGGGTTTGGGCTCTGGAGGAGCAGGAGGGGCTGAAGGAGGGAGCACTGCCCCCAAGGAGCTCTGGAGCACAGGGCAATCCCCCTCCTCAGCAAAAATCCCATTTATTCGTACTCACAGACTGCATGAACACTGGGTAAGCCTGACAATACGGGTCATTAATGGAATTTTCCTACAATATTTTCCTCTGGTTTGCACCCCAAACCCCAGGAGAACATGCTGTCCATGTCTGAATACAACCAGCAGCACAAGCTGGGCAAAAATATTCCAAAAGACCAAGCTTTGGTCAAACTGCTCCCACTGAAGATATCCTGTACATCCCCACTGATTTCACGGTGGCAAGAGTGCCTTTTATTGCTCCAGCCTATGTGAGGAGTTTGAAATATTTCTTGTCATGCAGTCAAACAGAATAATTGTACCAGCATCTAAATCCGGCTGGAAGGCACAGCCAAATTCTTTTCTGGCTCATTTCACCTTCCTAATGCCAGAATTCATATGGAGGTTTCTGTAAAGCCTATACAGGGCAGTGTCAAACACAATCCTACCCCACACAATAGAGATTTTTTCCAGGATATGTATTGAAGCAGATGAATTTGAAATGTAGTTTCTGTGAGTAATTGTGCAGGTAAAATGTGGGGCTGTGTTCTAGGGAGGATTTTGTAACTGTTTCCTTGCACTAGTGATTTCAAAATAAAGTGCAGATTAGTCTTGATATGGTTTTCACTCAGAAATAGATGCACAAGCAAAATGCTGGTGTAACATGTCAGAAAAAGGCATTTGACAAAAATATAGCACTGCATGTAATCCATGCAGTAAAAACAATTTTAGATATATATATAAAGACCCCAAACCATGCAGACTTCCAAAGATGTTTGACTTTGTTGCCCTCTAATGTTAAATCTGACCATACTTCCTCTAAAAGGATGATGAAAGGATGCAGAGTAATTGAGATTAAATGGCATTTCTCCTTCAAAAAGCTTAAAGGTATGGCTGTAACTGGGCTCTAAACGCTCTGCCATGAGACAGCTCTGGAAATTCTGCCCCACCAACACATGCAAACAAATCACAGGAATTGCAACAACCTCATATTAGCTGTCTTTTAAAGAAGTTGTGAAGCCATGTTCTCCTCAGCCCTAATTACGTTGAAATAATTTTGATTAGAAGAAAGTGGCACATTTTTGTCTGTTGCTGAGATCACTTAAAATGGGACATTTTTAAACAAAAAGTGTGTATCCTTAGGGGTACTTTGTCTATAATCATTACAATAACTTTCATATTTTTTTTATGCTAAGATTTCACAGAAATAGCACTCCTGATAGAGTTCCTCAGTTTTTCAATTGTTGCTGTCTTAATTGTTATAGAGAGCTCAGCTTTGTGAAGTTATGTCAAGGTGTATAACAGAAAAACGCGTTCAATATATGCCTTCAATAATTTCTTTGTTGTTTGAAAACCTCCAACTTACAGCAAAGCTGGCATTTTATGGCCTGCAGAGCTATAAATCATTTTTAAAATCATGATGATATTACTCAAAACAGATGTGAAAACATATGTTTGCCACGGTTGTATAAACCGCTTACTTGTCATACTTAATAAATGTTGATACTTTTATTTTAACTACATTCCTTCTTAATAACTTTGAAAATCTTTTCCATGGTGAATATATTTTGCCTTGGTAAGAGCAATGGCAGGTTTGGGAAAACAAAGCTTGCTCTGTATACAAATTACATGGATGTTTTCTGCAGGGCAAGGCAGCACAGATCACACTCCTCACACTGTCCACATCTCTGAAACACTCCACATAACTGAGGTGCACCAGAGCCCAAAATAATTACACAGGAGAAAACAGTAACAGTATTAAGAACAAAGAATCTACACAGGACTGGGACAAATCACCAAGAACTAACCCCAGTGGTTCCTACAGAAACTGCAATATAAGTCTGTCCCAGTGATAAATGCAAAATCATCTTGGAATCCTGGATATACAAGGTTGGTGCCTTTAAAATTTCTGTATTAGTCCCACTTTAATGTCATCAAAAGGTTCTGGAACCATGGGATGACTTGAGAAATAAAAATAAAAAAATATAATTTCTCTTCCTTATTTTCTGAGAAAAACTTGACATCTACAGACCAAGCAGAAAAGCAGAAACTTTGTTCTATCTCTAAAATAATATATTAAAATGTCTCACGATTTCAAAGCACTTTTTTTTGGTGCAGGTGGATCTCTGAACACTAAATTAATTCTAAAAACATTCCCTAAGTGCATGCAGAACTAACACATGTATAAAGACGTATTTCCCAGTACTTAATCAATTAAAGAAATTATGCAAAAATGTAGACTAGGAAATGAATAAACCTACACAACTTTAATCTTAAGGAGAATTATGGCACACAAACTGTTAGCATCAGATCTTTGTGATTTCATCCATGTTAAAAGGAATGATCACAGGAGCCTGGGAATTGGGTTCACAGGTGGTGGAGGTTCAATTATTTTCGCTTTGGGGATTTCTGAATTATTTTTTCAGATTCTTAAACTGTACCTTCCTTCATCCATCCTGAGTGACAGAACTGCTACTACCAAGAAGTACATGATTTGCATCTTTGAACCCCACAGGATACTGAATTGCTTTGCTGAAAAATGACTGAACATGTGGCAAGAAACCATGCACAGTTCAACAGAATTAAAATCAACTACACTTTCAGGCTTAGATTAAATACTCACTATGCAATTACTACAGAAATGCAATTTTTAAATCTTAGGAGTGAAGGTATGGCTGGCAACTTTCAGTAAATGTCAACAGGAGTCAAGAGGGAAGGATTTAGTCAGGATGATCCAGACAGAAAATTATCTCAGAATGGCACAGAAGGGCTCTTTTGGGGTTCATGAGGAAAGTGCTTAAATGGCCAGAAAAACCAGTGAATAGAAAACAGCTTCTGTCTTCAAGGAGAGTTGAGTATGAAAATGCAAAATATAAGGAGGAAGTTTCAGGCTCTTCCTACCCAAGACTGCATCAGTCACAGAGCTCAAGGGAACAGAGCTGATTGTACCGTGACACTGCTCAAATAATTTTATATAACTCTGGAACTACAGGGCATGGGGGGGCCTCCAAATTCTCTTCTGAGTAGCCCAGAAAATCTTCTATGCCTGCCTTTTAGTTTTCTCTGAAAACTCATGACAATCACCTCAACCAAAATACAAATCAGCTTGTGCTTTCATTTATGATGATAAATATGAACATTCTCAGTAGCCTTACAAGTACATTTAGCTTATGTTGTCTCTTCCTTATTATTCTTTTCCTTCACATCTTTTTCACTCTAAAACCTCACTATCCCCCTCAGCATCTCTTGCAGTATTTTCCCAGAATAAATCCCTGAGTATTCACCTTCTCCAGCACCCAAGAACCTCTGCAAGGAGAATCCAGCAGAGGAAACACTTCCCTGCCTACAGGAGAATCCCTCCAGGCCAAACATCACCTCTTCCCTTGCTGCCCCTCACTGGTGACACAATATAAAATTATATTGCTCACCCAGAGCATCAGAGCAGTCTGCACACACATCCCCTGAAGGCAAACAAACAATGCCACGTGACTGATCAAGTATTTGCTCAGAACTTCATAAATAATTGAGCCAAAAGACCTGCAAAATATTACTCTCATGCTATATAAACAGAGAGAAGCAAAGTTCTCATTGCTTACATTTCCATGTGAGTTCACTGGATACATTATTCATTGCAATTAGGCACTTAGTTCTCTTAAATTAGTAATATAATGTCATTGCATATGCATAACACAAGAAAAAGGAATAAAACACATAATAAGTGGAATTAAATGCCTGAGATGGAAAACAGTCTGTGATTTTACCTTTCTCCTTTTGTATTTTTTTTAGGCTGGTCCCAGTTTCTTGGTCAATGAGTTCTCCTTCCCTACTGTTGGTCAGCATGGCTAAAAGAATCAGAGAGCACAGTTACATAACACTGTCAGTAAAAAATGTTAAAAGAAAATACTGAATTATGTTTCCTCTTGGTCAATATTTTGATATTTTAACTCTTAGAGACAAGTAAAATATGCAGTTAAAACTAATCTGCTCAAGTTTATTAGACAAGGATGCCAAGAAAGAACACAAATTACTACTGAGATGAACGTGATTCCTTATGAAATGTTCAAATTAACTGATTAATGGGAAAAGTACTTCACAAAAACCATTTTAGGGGAAAAACACATTTAAGGAATTAAGTATTAGCAATTATCTATAAAGCAGTAAGCTTAATAAAAAACATATATTGCCAGACCATAGTCCAAATTGATTTGTAACAGCAAACACCCCCCCAACATTTTAGTGCTGAAGGGAATTCTTTACACCTGTGAGAGCTGTGTTTATGAAGTTTATGACTTCAGGATGCCTCTTTTCTTTGTTCTTATTTGATTAAAACATTTCCTTCTTTGTGATCCACCAATTACAGACTTTACAGTTATTCCAGGGAGGACATTTGTTACAAACTTCAGCACCATATTTTAGGGAGAACTTTTTTTATAATTGCAGAAGTAAAAACATTGTATTTCTGTCAATGAAAAATATTTAACCAGATCTTTACAACAGTAAAAGAGAGACACAGAGACATCAACAGTCTCTTTTACTGCTGCTACAAGAAGTTAAAAATTTCTTGTCCTGTGAATTTCCAGCTTTATTTTACACAAGATGGGAATCTAATCCACAGTCTGGTGTGTGCACAGATTTAGGTAAAGAATTCAGGCTGTGTCCAGTGTGCTGGGCAGTGGTGTGGTGCTGCTGCCAGGACCAAGGTCAGAACTGCAAAATCCCAGGAATCAGCTGAGCAGGTTGTGGATGGGAAGGAACTCTCCAGTGACTCACCCGGAGCTTTCGTGCTTTAAACCTGGCTCAGCAATGCCTGCACGGGCTCCAGGCCATGAGGAGACAGCAGTGTTGACACACACTGACGTGAAGAGATGTTAATTGACTTGCCCTAGATCCCTCTTGGAAGCACCAAGAATAGGATCTGAACTTCCTCTAGACAGAATTAGCATTTTAATCGATAGTGCACAGGCTGTGAAAGCTGTGCTGGAGAGACCAAAAAAGCCAGAAAGGCCTCAGCCTCAGGGTGCTGAAGGAATGTGTGGGCACAAGGAGGTTTTTGGAACAAAAAAGTCATATTATAATCTGTGACTTTCCTCACACACATGTGGAGAAAAAGATACCTTTGCTCTTTTTCAACTGCAGGTGCCTTGAGCAGCACTTCCCTACCCAAGCAGGCCAAAGGAGCCGGCTGGACCAGGGAAGGTACAAGGGTGATCCCTCTGTGCAGGGGACACTGGCACAGGAGGAATCCTAGGGGCTGAGCTTTGCTGAGTGATCAACTTAATTAAAAAACAACAGGGATGAACTTCCTGGGTATTTCATAGCAAGCGAACGCTTCCCTGTGAGTCCCCCAGCAGATCAGTATCGGCCTCCACAGCCCGAGTGCGGCCCTTCCCGAGCGGGGAGCTGTTATTTAATGTACAATAAGCAGGGGCAGCACTGACCGATCCTGTCGGGAGTGTTGTCCAGCTGGGACGGGGAGCTGGACACGCTGCTGCTGGGGTGTGAGGACGCGTGGCTGCCGGGCCGCTGGCTGTCCTCCAGGGACGGCGCTGGAGAAGGGCTGTCCTGGATCCTCTCCTGCAAACAGAAGCAAAGCAAGGCTGGGATGTTTCATCCACGGGCTTCGCCACGGTTCCAACTCAAAAAGTGAGGCTGGCTTAAAAGGAAGGATGACAAATGGTGATTCTAAGGTAAACAGAGAACTGAACCCACATCTCAAGAGCAGTAGAGTCATCTACAGCCAAAACCAACACAGGCCTCTACAAGCAACGTGTCTGAGCTCAGCTGATCATTTGACACCTTTTTCTTGTTGGCAACTTTTTATGTTCTAAGTTTTTCACACTTAGGAACATATAGAATATTCTTTCATGTTGCTTTCACAAACTACTTTTAATCTACAGGTATTAAGATTGCCATATGTGAGTCACATTTCAAATAAACAATTCACAGTTGGACTGAACTGTCACTAAATGCAGTCAAATTTGTAACTGGAATCTGTACTGGTGAATTTGTAACTAGAATCTGTACCTGAATAATTATATCAGTATCTTCTGGACAAATGACAAAACCTGTGGCTCTGGCAAGAACTTCCCTCATGCATGAGCTAACTAAAACAACATTTTTGCTTGCAAAATCTCATGTTTGTATTTCCACATGAAACTTTGATATTAACCTCTAATTTCAATATATATAGTACTTGAGGTAAGGAGGGAAAAAAAGGGGTAGGAAATAAAAAAAAAAAGCAAAATGAAATTCTGCAGTTCTGTGTATCTGCACTTGCAAAATTACCTGAAGATGCCATGGAATTCTCATCAGTAAAAATCTTTAGGAACATGTCCACAAACAAGGTGTAAGTAAAAATTCATCCTGAAGACAAGAGATTGTGAGACCACTTGAGATCCTTCCAACCCAGTGTTTCCACACACATACTTTTAATTAAAAATTTCAGTGCCCTTCATTCTTGTTCCCAGAAACGAAAGAAAATGAGAGAATCTGAAGAAAATGAGGATCTTCTGAAAGGGACAAACAGGGCCTGAATTACTCCAGATATTTTTCTCTTAAAATGCCTTCTATGTATTAAAGCCTCTGTCCAAGTCCTTGAAGGTGTAGTTCCAAAGGAGAGACACTAATGAGGAAAAATGGTTGAATTTACAGAACTCCAGAAACAGAACCTTTGGAGTTGCCCTCATCCCTGGAAATCAGCTGCTTCCTGTGCAAACCCAGAACTGAAATCTAATTTTATTTTTTATAAAAAAGAGATTATCTTGCCTCCACCTAAATAAAAATCACAATTACAGTTCATCTGGGAAAGTTGTCTCTAAGGAACTTTGCAATCTTTCCTCCTTTCTAACCTATTCTGAAGATGTCTCATTAGGAATATTCGATCTGGCTCCTTGGTACCAATTTACTGCGTGTTCTGGAAAATAAACTCAGTAGCATCTGAAGTTTTTATGCAGTTTTCTAGGTGGAAGCCTGAATCAATAATGGAGCTTTGGGAAGAACATGGTGGTTCCTGGAAGTTTTTCCATGATAAACACTCGATATAAAAGCTGTTGTTTGGATGTACGAGGGCAATTCATTAATTACACTGGCAGCAAGATCAACAAGAATATTCTGTTACCCATTAAAACCATCCCTTTAAGCCACACTCATGTTTGTATTTACAGATACTTCTGAGAGTTATGCAAAGGGAACATGAGATTGGATCCTCCTCAGAGCATGGGATGGCATTTCCCTATTCCAGCCCCACCAGCTGAGAACGTGGCACTGGACGTGCTTTTAATGGGATTCTTATTGTACATTAAATAACAACCCAGCCTCTCAAAACCATGTAACAGATGTGTATCTATTACATAGCTGTTAATCCTCAATGGATCAGTTTCACTAATTATCTGTTATTTAATGAACATACAGTAACTAATAGATCTGAAAGGGAGACTTTTAATGCTAATATTTAACAGATATGAGTCTATTATGTTGAGTCACAAGTTTTTATAATTTTGAAAACTGAATGGTTTTATACAAATTAGTTTTCAAATTCTGTGGGAGAAAAAAAAAAGTCTGAGTTGCTGAGCTTAAAGTCTCCTGTGTTTTCTTCCTTTTGGCCTCCAAAAGAGAGGATTTAGAGGCTCCTGAGATGAACAGATGAGTAAAGGGGAGTTGGGACTTTGCTTGCTGAGTTGCTTTTAAAAGTCACATTTTTACCCCAAAAACTGTCCTAAATAACAACGAACCGTACACATGCAATCCTGAGTGGATAAATCCTTTTTTTTTTTTACCTTTGTGCAAATAATAGCTTCCAAATAGGTTCCTGCTAACAGGTTACAACTCTGACTGCAATTTCATTTGCCTGGATTTCAGCTTTAACAGTCCTCTTTGGCACTATTTCCTCTCTTTTAACCACAAAGAGCACTCAATTTACAATTAAGATATCATTTTGAAATGATTAATTTTACAGAAGAGTGCATAGTTTAAGTAAATTTCATTGTCTACTGCAACCATGAAAAGGAATAGCCGAGGAGAGGACATACCAACTGTTCTGCAAAAAAACCCTATGAACAAATATGACTATGAATTAACACTTAGTTATCACACAAACAGCCATATATGTCATCTTAAATGGGAGTTATTTGAGTAATTCAAAAGCTGATGATTTGGAAAAGCAAAGTATTCCAGCTCCTTCTGGTAACTGCATTTCCCATTGTTTCTCACTAGGAAATAATCTCTGCTTGGAGTAATTTGCCTTCAAACCTAGGGTCTTGGTTTGAAATCTTCAGGCAGAAGTAGAAGTGTCAAATAATAATGTCCTTCTTAATTACACAGTGAATCACTCTGTAAGAGAATTAGTTGATTATATCTAATGTCTTACCAGTTACACCAATTTCCAGGCACAGGGAAGGCAAAGTTTTCCCTATAAGCAAGCAAGGAGCTGAAATTCCCTCTGCATCACATGTGCTCCAAAATGAGGGTGGAGTATCACCATGTGAGGCTGCATATGGATCAAGAAATTGTCCATTTCTAAATGTTTATGTGGAAATGTGCTGAATTTCTCCTACTATAATGAATAATGCCATGAGCAGACTCTTCTTTTGCTGGTAAACAGATCCATTTTTCAGTCCTGTAATCAGTATGCATCTATTTAGCTACTTAACAGCAATGTGCTCTGGTTCATTAGGTAGCTACTGTTGTGTCTCAGCCTAGTTAAAATTTCACAGCAAGTTAATCTATTTTATTACAAATGAGAACACAAGTGATAATGTCCTCACCATTTTCCAAACACAGGGTTAACAGTATTTGTAACAAATCAATGAGGGCATTTAAATAGGGAAATTGCAAATCTAAAATCTTAACATTTTGTTTTACACATTGATGACTTCATTTTATTTGTCATCTATGTATTTTACAACCTCATTACTTTTCTTTTTTTCCCCCTTAAAAAGGGCTCAGTTCCCCCTGCACCCTGCAGGGCAGCTGGTGCCACACTAGGTAAACTCACAGTAATAAAAGAAACATTCCTAAATAAAGTAATATTTTCCCCATTTATATTTCTTCCTATTCATAAATTTGCAAGATTAATATTCCAGGTTATAATTGAATGAATTATACATAAGGATTCTACAGATTGTGAGAGTTTTATGAAAAATGAAAACATTTCTCAAGATCTCACCTATTTATCTACCTACAGTACCTACTTTATCTCATCTTTTTTCCTTCCTTTACAGAGCTGTAACATAAATTCTCAAAAAGGACTTTTCCAGTATTTAATCCTCTTGAAGGGTAATATATTTGTCTCACTAAAAATCAGTGTCCTTCTCTGCCTCAGAAAATGTAGCTACAAAGCTTGACATTGTTAATTTTAGTTGTGATTTAGCTTAACGGCACTGAAGTCATGAACTCACCCAATTTCCAGACAGATCCTTGACTTCAGCTCAATATCTCTCTTCCCTCCCCTGTGAGGGACTATTCCACACCAATAATAGGAAATACTACACAGTAGTTGCATCCACACTAGTTTTATTTGAAATATATATCAACAGCTTACCTATTTTTGACATAATCATCTTGATCTTAATTCCTTGCCTCTGATTTTTTTTATAGTATTGATCTTCCTTTTATGTCAAGAGTTTAGAGAATTATGCTGCTGGATTTTCCTTTTTATTTTTCTTTATTCTGAGTTGTAATGTAGTTGTAATTACTCTTCCAAATGTTAATCTATTAATGAGTTCCTAGAGGATTTAGTGGCATTTCACTGCTGACAAGAAGGTTTTGGAAGTTTATCTGAGTCCTGGATGCTTTATTCAGACATTTATCTTGATATTTCATATTTATTTGAGGTGCTGCTGCTCTACAGGGCTCTGCAGCAGCTGGAATTCACTCTAATGAAATGGAAAGGAAGGAAAAATGGAGATTATACTGGTTTTAAGCCAAGATTAAGAGTTTTCAAGTGTTGTAAGAAAGATTTTGAGCTGATGTTGACCATGTTGGAAAAACAAGAGTTCATGGGCTCTGGCAGAAAAAATCCCAGCATTAATTTGCACACTGGGATGTTCATTATGCCACACCTCAACCTCCCAGTGGTTGCAAGATCCCCATTCATATTCTCAGAATGGACTACTCAGGAATTAAAAAATTCTAGAAGCCAGAGCCTGACTCCTCTGGAGGGATCTGTGAAGCCAGGACAGGCAGGCAGAGTCTGCCTGCAGCCTTTCTGCTCCTCCAGCCCTAATTCCCTGCTGAGCTACCCCTGCTCCCCCATCCCTGGCTGAACCCCATCCTCAGCAAGTGAGAAGAACAAGAAAAGTTAACACAATTCACAGTTCCATTCAGCAAAGACCTGGATTGCTAACACTTCCTTTTTCTAGTTAATACTACGATGTATTTCTTTCCTATTGACCTTAGTTGATCCTAATGCTCTTTGAATCCTAATAACCAGCGCATTTTTAATAGTGTTCTAAAGTTTACAATCCTTAACTGATGGACTACTCAATTTAGGCTTTTCTAAGGAACAGAATACCCCTGCCACAGGAAGCAGGAGCTGTGCTACACCTGAACAGATGCCAACAAGAACTAGGATGGTCACAGCCATTTCTGGGCTAGAGAATCATTTTGGTTTGGATTTAAAGTCAATCCACCCTAGAAATGAGCACACACAAAGACTGGGGGTGACTTGGTCTTCTGAGATACTTCTAGTACCTGTGACTGCTGTAGGTGCTGGAGATGAACAAGGTAAACAGCTGGTCTAAAAACCAAGATAGGATCTGTATGTCTGAAAGCCAGCTGGATCCTATTCATCTTTTGCAGTGTATTGGGAAGTCGTTTGCTTAAAATATGTATTTTGCCATTTAAAATGTCTTTTTTTTCCCCACTGTGTACATATAGTTGTTTCAGTTGTAGTCAACTGGCAATTATTTTCTCACAGAATTTAAGAAATCATAAAAACTCCTACATTTACTGATTTTAATACCAGATGTTCACTCACTAATTCCATTACCTCGTGACTACTTCCTATCAATCCATTAATTGCCAGCTGCTCAGCCAAACAGAGAAGTGCAGCTAATCAGATGGTGCTGGGAAACAGCCAAACAGGAGCTGCCTTCTTCCCCATTTCTTAAATTAGCAGTTGCTGGGACAGCCATGGAAACCTTCACTCCTGGATTAAAATCTTGAAGTTTTATTTTGAATCTGAGAGCACAACAAACTGGAAAGGATCTCACAGTGGAAACTTGGTACTTGTGCCCCTCTCCTGAATTGTTTCCCCCAGTGCTGCCATGGAAGGGAGGAAAAACACTCCCAGGACTAATGATGATAATGCTCTACCTCATCTACATTAGAACCATATCAGTTATTAAGGACAAATGCAAATGACTAAGCTAATACTAAAAAGATCTGAGCCAGAACTAAGAGCTTAGATGTGCTTGGCCTAATAATTTTCCTTTGCAAGCTCTGCAAAAAGAGATGTTTCTGGTGGGATTTTTTTTCCACTTGGAAGTTTAAAGTAAGTTTTCAATGCTTAAAACCTCTCAGTGAGGGTGGTAAAAGGAGGCAGGCGTTCCTGGCACTGCAGGAGTGGGACAGGCTCCCTGCAAAGGGGGAGATGAGAAGGGTATTTAATGCAATTTGAAAGGATCTGAACATCTCCCAGCTGAGATTCTCTGTTTTCTCTGAATCAGTGAAGATATACAAACCTGCACACTCACTCCTCCTCCACCTCAAATACAGCCACAAAAATTAACCTTAGAAGAAGCAAACAAACTCCTGTGTCTCACACATCACTCTCCCAACATATCCCAGTCCCATTCCAGCAATCAGCTGCCTGCTATGGAACAGGACAGAATAAATCTAATAATATGAAAAATCACATACATTGGAGAGAAGTTCTATTTTATAAATGTTGCAATATTCTGAAAACAATTCCTAATGGATTGAATGCACAGAGAGATATGAAATTCCTGATGTTAGAAATTCTGTAATGGGAAATGTTTCTATTGTGAGGAGAAGTGTTTCAGAGCATTCTGAGATGGCCACATTTTTCTGGCTGTCAGGTAAATATTATGAATGTGAGTTGTAGAGCACACAGAAAATAGCACCTCTCAGCAATAATTACACAGCCCATCTGTACTCTCTTCAGGGAATTTAAAATCATGTCATATACATCCTTTACAAACGCCTTAACAATCCCGCAAAATCAGGAGAAAAATGAGACTCAGAGAGGAGACTCAGAAGTCTCTACTGCATGTCTAGATCCCACTGTACAAATAAAGCTTTGCTCTATTTGTCAGATTCGTTTCTGAAGTGCATTGGGATGAAATTCTCAAGGAATTCTGAAATATGAAAATAAAAATGTTTTATTCTTTTTAAAGCATTTTAATTACTTTTTCTGGTTTTTCTGTGTTTCCCATTTGCACTCAACAAAAGCACCATTTATTCCTAACTGGGACCTCGATGAAAGCAAGAAAGAAGAAGAGGAAAACAGAAATACAGCAAGCATGAGGGGATGACAACAGAAGAAAAATGGACAGCAGGAAACCAATTTTAAGAACTACTCCTACTCAGGAGAAGCACATCCCTCAGCAGCTCCAAAGAGGCTGTTTGCCAGAAGGAAAGGGAGGGAGCACAGGGAGGGAGAGGGTGAGACATGAGCAAGAGGAGGAAGGAGGGTGCAAAATGTGTCAGGTAAGTAAAAGGAGAAGCAGTGAAAATTTGGGAGAAAATGAATCTCAGATCTCTGGCATGAAGTTTTGCCTCATTACTCTCAGTACTTTGCACATCTAATACAAAATGAGCAGCTTCAGGCCCCTGGTTTGGGTTTGGTTCCCAGAATTTCAAGCTCAGCCTAACCCCATTATTTCCCATCAGCCTGCTCCAAAGGACATCTGGGCAAGTGGCCTTTCAGTGAACACTCCAAGATTATCAAAGTCTTGGTTCTTGCCAGCCTTCCCTTCACCTTCCTAACCCCTGCCCTCTCCCTGCTTTTTAGCTGGAATTGTGTAAACCAGTATGATTTTAGTCATGTAAGGTTGTATTTGTTACAGGTGCACTGTAAAATACAAATCTCCACATTATGTAGCTCCTGCTTTCTGGAGCTGAGTGCTCCACAAAATTCAGTGAAAAATCTTCTCACTTTTCTGTAAAGGGCTCATCCCAGCCTTCCTTCTGAAAATGTTGTCATTGTGTAGATTTTTCTGAGTTTCAGGAACAAAATTGTTGTGTGACAGTAAACTGCTACACTAATTCATAGAATCACAGACTGGTTTGGGATGGAAGGACCTTAAAGGTCACCTCATTCCACCCCTGCTGTGGGCAGGGACACCTTCCACGAGACCAGGGTGCTCCTTCCAACCTTGCCTTGAATATTCACTGCTCTTTCTAGCCCAAACCATGACTCAAGTGTACTTAGCCAAATTCCACCCCAGACTGATCCTCATTTGACATCAAGGCCATTCCTGGACTGCAGAGCAGGTCCAGCTGGAGAACAGCTCTGGAAAAAAAAAACAAGAACTGGATGCAAGAGGGAGAAGAAAGAGGGTGGTGAAGTCAGCGTTGCTGTCAAATTTTGCTTTTGCCGTATGAGACCCTCAAGAACAGAGATTCTTCTGAGCCATTTAAGCCAAGTTTCAAACCCAGCAAGCTCCTTCAGATGTTCATCAGAAATCCCTGTGAAGCTGGATTTATCACAGGGGCACTGCCAGAACTGCAGCCACAGTGCTGCTGGTGCTGCTGTAATCACATCACATCATGTTAGAGATGGCTAAGATTTTGTGAGCCTGGCCATTGTGCCTCCCTAATTTATGGTGCTCCTGTCAGGGAGAAATCAAGTTTCATAGTTATGACATTTCTTTCTGGAGCACTAAATGTTAACTTTGCTGATCATGCATATCTTGGTAGAACAGCTTATTTCTAAATGGCAAACGTGATATAAAAAGCATAATGACTTCATTCAAAACCTTATAAAGCAGCTGATTCTCACACCTATAGAAAACAGGCCAAGTGGTATTTTAGTCATCAGACTATGGAAACAGACACACACTCAATACATTCGATTCATTTCTCCAATTTTAAGCAAAAACATCATGCTGGGATTGCATTCTATTGAAAACTAGCTATGTTTTATACTTATTAAATGCACTAAAATAATGTCCTACAATAAAAGTATTACTGACAGGAGGAACAGCAATGCTTTTCTTTTACATGTTTCATTTTGTACAAGAATTGCACGTTAACTGGTCTTCATCCTGTGCTGGATGATTGTACATAGGGGAAGGAAAGGACAAAAGGAGCCTCACACTGTAATAAAATTCATCTACAGTTTCAGCACTCAGAACAAACTACAGAAAGATGCAGCATCACTTGACAGGTGAGAGTAACACAGCAAAGGATGCCCACTCTGCCTCTGTCACGTTGGCTACTGGTGCATTTTCCTCTGCAACATGAGAGGAAATAATTCCCAGCAGAGTGCTGGCCAGAGCGCGCGTTGCTGTGGAGATATTGTGTCTCCTCCAGTGCAGGTGTTGGGGAAAAAATTGCTGTAAATGAGTAACTCACGTCAACAAGGGCCTGCTAAATAACACCCTGAAACCCAACTGCCTGCAAAAACTGCAGTTTAAATTACAAAGGACTAGCATTGTTTACAAATACCTATTTAATCTTCATGTTGGCATACTGGTAACATTTAGAATACAATCAAAGCTTCTGCAAGTTTACTTGCTGCTACAAATATTCCATTGCTGTGTTTAAATTAGGGTTTTGTCAAGAGGTCTCTGAACAGGTAAAGGAAAGGTTATGGTCTGAAATTAATGGAATCTCAACTCATTCCTAATAATTTAATGATTTGCATTAACTAATATACAGTTGGACATCAAAGAGAGATGTTTTCCCCACCCAGCCCACAGCTGTGCAGGTACATTGATGATAGAGGTAAGTTTTTGCACATCTTAATCCTAAATAGGAATACTAATGGGAAATGTTGCCCCTCCCTAGAATCCAAGACAAAAAAAAAAAAATCAACAAAACCAAAGCATTCAGAACAAAATTTGCCCTGATCTGGAAGTGGACACTCAGTAAAAAAGAGAAACAACCTGAAGCAATTCTGGAGATGCTTAGGGCCACAAAGAAAATCAGAAGGAAAACAAACCCCTCCAGAACCTCAACAACAGAGGGATGTAGGATTTTACTGCAGTGATGTGACAGGAGATGTTTGCTGTTCCCCTTGAGAGGATGTTGCTATCAGAACACATGGACATGAACAATAAACACGTGCTTGGGTACTGTGAGTCTCTTTCCCTGCTTGATTTGGAAACAAAATCTCCTGAAGCAGCAGCCTGTGACAAAAGGAAGTACAACACAACCCTCACTAATATATTCTCACAACTGGACTGCAGTGCTGGAAACAGTGACTTTCTCAGTGATAAAATAATGACACACTATAATTAAGATGTTTTACAATAAAAGTATGAGAGGTTAAGTTCAGCAAATCAGTGAGAGTTGTAAGAATAAAGCAACTCAGAAATCAGATTCTAGAGTGATAGGGATACATGAGTATAAATGAACACAAATGTTGAAGTAATTTACTCTCCACAACAGACAGCTCTAGACTCATATATTTAAACCTAAAGAAAAATGGACCAAACTAATGAACTTTCAAAGCTGACATTTTACTTTGCCAACAAGAAACCCACATGTGCATGCAAACATACACACAAGTCAGACTGATAAAACCTGTAATTTCTGCTCAGTAAAAAGTAGACACACTGTTTTAGAGAATCCCATCACACCAATCCTTCACATGCACTGATCCTACACACTTCTATTTTGAAAATTTATTGTTTTAATGCATTTTTGTGGCAGGACAGCAGCTGTCCACACAGGCAAGAACCCTTCTGAACAGCCTACTTGGTAGAGGCTACAACAAGCCTTTCAAAATACAAACATGTTTTAACCAACCAGAAGGAAGTTCAGGTTTGGCTACCAGAGACTCTACTCACTAAAGTCCTTGTGATAATTTTCTCAGGCATTTACTTGTTCTGGATTTGCACTCTAGAATTCCTGTGTTATTCTTCAGCCTCACTAAGGTACTTGTGATGATTTTCTCTGCTATTTACCTGTTCTGGATTTGCAGTGCACTAGAATTCTTGTCATGTCCTACAGCATTTTCCCTTGACTTGAAACAGCAAGAAGAGTTATTAAGCTTTCACAGATCTTACTCTAGCCTGTGGTGAGTGTTAGTGTCCATTTTTAATTACATTACAGACTTACTGCCAGACCAGAGCAGCTGAGCTTCTTGGCTGCAGTGGCAGGGACTGCTCAGTGTTGGGAGTGGCCAGAGCGAGCTGGAGCAGTGTGAAGTCACTGCCTCCTCCTCCTCCTCCTCCTCCCTGAGAGCATCACTGCCAATGTGAGGATGCCTTACCTTGATGACGGAGGCCCCTGCCCTGGAGAGGGGGCTGTGCATCTGCGCCGCCGCTGCCATGTTGGCGATGGTGTTGAGATGGTTCATCTGGTTCATGGCCATGGCCACCGAGGCCGGGGGGAGGCTGACGGGGAGCAGGGGGTGCGGCATCATCATGAAGGGCAGGTCTATCCCTGCGGAGAGCACGGGCACGTCACTCGGGCACCCTGAGGGTCCACACCCTGCAGCCACATCCCACTGCCACATCCACCATGTCACTCGGGCACCCTGAGGGTCCACACCCTGCAGCCACATCCACCATGTCACTGTGGATCTGTGATCACCCTGAGGGCCCACACCCCACTGCTACACCCCACTGCCACATCCACCACGTCACTGTGGATCTGTGATCACCCTGAGGGCCCACACCCCACTGCCACATCCACCATGGCACTGGGACACCCTGCAGGGCCCACACCCAGTGCCACACCCCACTGCCACATCCACCACGTCACTGTGGATCTGTGATCACCCTGAGGGCCCACATCCCACTGCCACATCCACCATGGCACTGTGCATCTGTGATCACCCTGAGGGCCCACACCCTGCAGCCACATCCCACTGCCACATCTACCATGTCACTGTGGATCTGTGATCACCCTGAGGGTCCACATCCCACTGCCACATCCCACTGCCACATCCACCATGTCACTGGGACACCCTGCAGGGCCCACACCCAGTGCCACATCCCACTGCCACACCCCACTGCCACATCCACCATGGCACTGGGACACCCTTGCAGGGCTCACCCCCAGTGCCACATCCACCATGGCACTGGGACACCCTGCAGGGCCCACACCCAGTGCCACATCCACCATGGCACTGGGACACCCTGCAGGGCTCACCCCCAGTGCCACATCCACCATGGCACTGGGACACCCTTGCAGGGCTCACACCCAGTGCCACATCCACCATTCAAACCCAACAGCAGCATGTTTTAGCAATCCTGGGGTTCCACAGGGGATAATTGCCTGTGCAGCCCAGGTTTGTGCTCGGGAGAGGAGCACACAGCTGGGGAGTGACACCAATTCAATATACAACTGTGCCAGTTCAGTTATCTCTTTAGTTAAGAGAAATAAAGAAAAAACTCCACAAAACATGCATATAATTTGCATGTTTTCCAACATATCAAATGAATATTTATTAATAACTTTATCTGATCATACACTCCTACCAAGACTTCTTCCTGTTACCACTTCTCTGCAATGTCACGCTAAATTCTTATACTCTATTTCTTGAGTCCAGGAGGCTGTGGCTTGGACTACAGACACCACTGAGTGATTGTACGAAAGGTCTGTGAACTGCAACACGTAATGAGAGGTTAAAATTGTTGCCAGAGGTTTTAATTTTCAAAATGTCACTTTAAATTGTCTTCTGCTATGGATATAAACCAATTTAAGAAGGTATGAAATTTATTTGGACCAATTTGCAGATCTTGACATTGCCAAAAAGGTGAAGTTACTGCTAGCAAGAATTGGATTCTCATACTTCATTAATATCCATTTCAGCATGTGTATTACTTCTTATATTTAGTAATGACTGCACTGAAAAGCAAGACCAAGACACCAATTCACTGAAAAATTGTTTAGGTTATTGTGCATTCAAGAGTTCTTTAGAAGGACCATTTGAAGATAGCTACTATAGGGCATCCAAAATAATTTTTCAGAAAAAAAAAAAAAAAAAAAAAAAGACAGGACTCATTCTGCCAGACAAAACTGTCTTATTGTTTTGGCAAATGACATTCAGATTAGAAATCCTCATTAAAAAATTCAGGTGCAAGTATTAAATAACAGAAACATATAGCTAGCCATTACCATGTACCATTGAGACTGGATTTTGTTAAAAAGTTTTTAACTTTTGGGTTTATCCTAACTATTTTAAAGGAGAAGGCCAATCACCATTTTGGTGTTTGACAGAACTAACAAAATACCACTGACTGACATATCCTACATTATTCCTACAGAATTTGACTCCAGTGATATAAAAACACCACGGTGCCCACCAGGAAAGGCAGAATTGCAATATTCCCAGCTCCCACACTATTCCTGTTTAACATGAGCCTATCATGATCAACAACTGTGATGTCTAATGACTCACTCTCTATTTTATATGATGATCCACGCCAATATTAATTATGATAGGCAATAAGCAAGGCCCACATACATCTCCCTTCACTACAAACCACACTGACAATCCCCTCCAGTGCCTGCATCCACAAGCCTTTGTTCCCTTGCAGATCTCCCTTAAGAGCCCAATAATCTTTCCTCATCCTCTATAGAGTTCCAAAACTCCCAGACACCATCTGGCCACATTGAGTTGTATGTCTACTTAAAGTCCAATTGACATGCAAACTAAATGCAAACTACAAACAGAATTTAACAGCACATCACCAGTTTTAAGACACAATCCGTCAAACATTTCAGAGGACTATGAGGAAAATATATCCTGCACTTGCAAATCATTGGGCATAATGTCTGACATCCAGTACACCCTTTAACAGCCTATAGACATTCCCCTACTACAAAATCCACTGGAAAATATCCTTAAGAGCAAAGAACACAATATGTCTGTGTGTAAAAGGAATCCAGGTGTTGAATTATGCAAGAATATAAAATGAAAGGACAAACTACAGAGAATTTGAGTCCTATGACCTGGTGATTTTTACCTACTGACACTTAATCCAAAAGGCTCAGGTCCACACCTTCCCATAAAAAAACCAGATCTCATTTTGTAGGAGTCATTTCAATAGCTCTGATTTGCTCAAGTCTGGGGCCTGACAGAGGTAGCAATGAACTGACTACCCCAAAAATTGTGTAAGGAGCCAGAAATGTCACTGATCCACTAAAACTAACACCAAAAATCAACTTTCCAAGCTTGGAGGATGATGAGCTTAAACAAGCAGCAAGAGTTTGTAAGTAATGAACTCTGCATTCTTCATCCATCATCAACTATAGGAACAACCTTACTCCTCACTAATTTTTAAAGTGTTAATCCCAAACATCCCAAATATCAACCTTTTTCCTTCCCTCTTTGGGCATAAAGAAGTGGAATTGATGGCTTCCCACCTGCTCCCTTCCTAAGGGAAATAAAAGAGATGGCTTTTCTGGGAGCTCTAAGTTCCAAATCCAACCTGTACCATTTTATTCCAGCTGTTTTGGATAGCTGGGTTCAGTGGATAACCTTTTAACTGGACATTTTGCATTTATTCCTTGCTCTTCTATTTTATTTGGTGGGTCAGCATTTTCATCTGGGAGAGAATTTCCTCACATAGCTAAAATTTCAAGCAACTTTATGATTATTTTTTGAATCCAGGCCATGGAAATGTCAATTAAAAACTGACAGTCCCAAACCCACTAGTGAGTGACTGACTATTCCAAGAGGGAACAGTCACTTGGACTGAGCGTGGCTTGGACATGGGACACAAGGCCTGACCCTCCTGTCCCTCACATGCCTCCCATCATTTCCTCCCCTCCTGAGGCTGGGAAGGAAGGCAAGCCCAGCTCCCAGCAGGGCTCCAGGCACTGTTTTTTCCCAGCAGGATCCCAGTACGTACTGTTGGTGAGCAGGTGGTTCTGCTGCAGAGGGCTGAGCGGGTGTGCGCTCCCGAGGCTCGACTGCCCTGACAGCGTGGGGTGACCAATGCTGTGCTGGGATCCCGTCGTGATGGGAGACTGGAGCTTGTCTTTGTCCCAGGAGGATTCACTCCCACCTGCAAAACAGGGCACAACAAACCATGAGTGCCATGCACCTTTATTTAGAGGTATTTTGCTCGGTTAGCAATGAGCCAACACTCCTTACAACAGCTGAGCACCTGGCACAGGCACAGCACCTGCAACCTGCACCTGAATTTTTTCAGGAAATAAATTAATAAATAAGTACCGAGCAAAAAATTATTTTTAGACACTTTCAGCGTCACCTACTTTCAAAGCATTGGTTTGTTGAACCAGGAAAAGCTAAATGTCTGAGGATGAAATCATCGGTCATGATGAAGTGAATTATCAGAATGGGAACATCTGAGAGGCTGAATCACCGTCCCCTGCTATCACAGGACATGGGGCCACCATGCCAGAGACACATCTGAGCCCACCCTTGTGCTCTGACAATCCTGGAGGCACTTGGCCATTCCCTCCCTCCAGCGGCACCACATTCCAGCTGGAATTCAGCCCTGAAGATCTTACTACAGTTTATCCTTGAGCTTGGTTATCTTGGAGCTTCAGCAGCTCCCCCTCCACTGCTGGCTGGACTGGGGGATGCCCCTCGTGGAACCCTGCACTTTGTGGGTTAAAAGAGCACAGGCTGTGCTTGGAAATCATCAATATTCAGGAATTTCAACTCAGGAGTCCAGATATCTATTATGCATAGTAATTACTGTCTACAACAAACACAAAGTCTAGAAAACCGAGCACTCAAATCTCTGCCTGGTCTCCTGCAGCAATTTTACAGACTGTAGGTTTCTCACTACTACACACTCGAATAACAAATTCCTTTTAAACAGCAGGTTAAGTAGACCATGTCAGAGAATTCCAAAATACATCTGGTACACAAAACAGAACACCTAAAAAAAAAGTTAGACGGAACATTTCTAGAGTTAAAAGGTATTTTGAGATCACTCCCCTCTCAGGTACAGCCCACACTGTCACTTAGATTATAGATTGTTAGAAAAACATGTAACTGTAGTATTGATTTTGTTTTGAATTTATGAACAAGGATCTCAATTAGAATAAGTAAATAGATTACTGGAGTGCAGCAGATAGAGGCAGCAAGCAAAAAACCATTTTAATTGAATATGAAAGTAACAGAGAAATTCCATTCTTTATGACAACACTTGGCTAATAAACATGATTAATACTGCTAAATGCAAAAGTTTGAAAGATCAGTGATTGAGAAAAAAAGGAAAACACTCCATCATTTTAGCACTATGTCCAAGTATGAATTACCTTCCTATAAAAGAGTTGTAATTTGTAAAATGATGAGTAATACACTGACAAAGAAAGATACACTAAATTATGCCATGTGATATAATATAGCATAGCGTAGTGCAGTAATTAAAACTACTACAGTTGACGCTGTGTCAGCATCTTTGTTATTTAATGTACTGTATATCAGCTCTTTCAAATAACATTAGACTGCTATTTAGGGTGGAAGTTGTTCACTTTGCTATTGTGAATTTGGGGTGGTATTATTTGGTGTGTTTCAAAAGTTAAATGTGCATTTATGAATGACTTTCGGAGGAAATGTCAATTTTAACTAGAATTTTAATTTTCTCCATATGCTTTTTCAACAAATATAAAATTTACACTCTCTTCTTCCTCAAAAAACACACATACTTTTCCATGAATTTTTTGCTTAGGAACTCATTTTGTAGCTGTAACTTCACGTATCAGGGCACTGGCCACAAAAATTGGGCCAAAGGTAGTTAGTTGGGATTTCTGAATTAAAAGAAAAATACTGGGTCTTCCTCTGAAAGTTTTTCCTCTGCCCCGGGTAGTTCCAGCCCTAGGCACAAATGGTCTAAACTCAGCTCATTTAGCTAATTCTGGAAGTTTCTCTTGCCTTCAGAGCCTCGTGGCCCTGAGGCTGCAGAGCCCCAGCAGTTCTCTGAGCCCAGCTCTACAACCACTGCATGTTCCAGAGGAAAATTCCATTATTTCCAATTTAAAGATGGAGAACTGTTCTGTGAAGAAAAGCTACTTGCTTAAGGAAACCCAGGAAATCTGCAATGGAAGGGGAAACTGAATTTAAATTATGTCACAGAGTCCAAATCACTGGACCAGCTCTCCTTACAGATGGGGACAACAATAACTTTTTCCCTCTGCAAATTTCACTTGTAAATCTGCTCCAGTATTCAGTGCCAGCAGCACAAGAATAAATTGCAATACACTTATCTCTACAGACCATTCCTGTATTCTTATGTTCCCTATCACTTCTCCTTAGAGAAAGAAAAAAATACAGCTGAGTGTCCGATGTATAATAAAAGTGGATGTTAAATGAAATGCATCCTTAGCCTGCAGTATCCCACAGATAACAGCTCCATCTCTCCATCTGGACTGCACTGCCTACGTAGCAGGAAGTCTTTTAGAAATAAAATAATAATTACAAGAGTTCTTACCTAGAACTGCTCAGGTGTGAAGTGTTTTGTAAGGGCAGTGTGGTCAGCTCCAGGTGGGAAAGCTCAGGGGCAGAATTAGGAAGTTCCTGTTACAGCAGGGAGGAAACTGAACTGGAAATTCAGTCCTGCTCCTGTGCCCTACACCACAGACACCTTGGGTTCATCCTACCCACAGCCCCTCTGCACAGCTAAAAAAGAACCCTTTTAAAAGAAAATTTGCGTTCTTCCCCGGAGTATCTATGTCCATAGGGTAAGAAAAAGATTACATACAAATTTACAGTAAGCCAGAATCAGATTCACAGTAAAAGCCAAGTAAGTGACATGCAAACCTGTGCTGATACACTCAGTCCTTTAAATGCCATGCAACGCTCAAAAAAAGGTATTTATTTTTGAGCATACAATTTTCTTATTTGGTAACACAGTTGTCAGCATGTTTAATCAGCAAATACATATCTGACATGCAACATACCAATGTGTATTTTCAAATTCTTTGTTGCCATAACAATTACAAGTGAATACATCCATAAAAACTGAATCCTTCTTAGTGCTTCAAATTCAAACTTAACAATTTTTTTTATTTTTTTAACCACCTGATTTTTCAGATTTCTGTTCATCACCATTTTTTTGTCCAAACAGGTCCATGAGGCAAAACTATCACATTTTGATTTTTTTTTTTAAATTTTCAATCCTGTCTTTTGTATGATAAGCTTATAGTAGATACAGATATATTTTATTATATCTATATGTAATAATATTTTATATATATATGTAATTATATTATATATATATACATGTAATTATTATTATATATTTCTTATATATTTTATTCTATATTATATTATAGATACACAGAGATGTATTTTAAGTAATTTCTTTTAGGTATAAAAACAACAGATGGGGAAAAACACATGGAAAAAAGAAAGAAAACATACACTCCTAAGAAAAATGGGATGACAGGAAACAGCAATGGGACCCATCTCTTATATGAAGGGAATTACAACTTTTTTTTTAATTTTATATGATAAAGACTATTTAATTTTAAAATATTAGTAACTTGATACATGAGTGTCACAGGACTATTATTAGAACACCCAAAAAGTTATTTGTCAAAATGCCAACGCATCATTTATACACTTTACCAAAAGCTTTATGTTTGACACTCTTACCCACCTGATCTTCCCTCCAACAGAGAACACTGAAGGACTGAGAGGTGATTTTTATCTCGTGTGCATTCTGGTGGATCTCATCCCAGAACAGGCTGTACTCAGCACTAGGAAAGGGGAAGAGAGCCCAGGACCTGCAGCCCCAGAGCTCCTGATTTCCTGCCCATGAGAAAGGAGCAAGAGAAGCCTGGGCTGCCCCAGGCACGCAGCTCAGAGCCCGCAGCAGAGGTGAGGAGCAAGCTCTGATTCCAGAGGCACAGAAAAAAGCACAGGGTGAGGTAGAGAAAGGCCTGAGAGCCTGCATGTCCAGGGAAATGCAGCACAGGGCACACGGAAAGATGGGCTCCACGTGGATTTGGGCAGGTAAAAATGAAGTCTGGTGTTTACCAGTCTGAACAGGGTATTTGAGAGAAGTTACTCAGCAGTGCATGAATTACACTCATGTTCAACTAAGCAGAAGCAGGAATCAGGTGAATTTAGGAGTTAAATCACAGGTACCATGAAAAACAGGGAAAATCAACCCAATCAACACATTCACCTGCAGTCAGTGATGGAACCCCACCACAGCCCCACTGGAAGGTGATTTACCATCACATACAGGTCTGTAAGCCAAGTGTTTAAGTTGCATTTTATTTATTTGAAGGAAATGCAAGCGATAAGCTCAGCTTCATTTTTTCTGAAAATGCTGCCCTACCCATCATTAACTTTAGGAATTCTTTAAGGCAACTCTTAAAGCTGAAAGTTTTCTACCAATAAGCCTCACTGTGCATTTCTATTCTTCAGAGCAAAACCCCAAAATCTGTTGTTTGGGGTTTTTTGGAGGTTTGTTGTTTTTGTTTTTGGTTTTAGGTATTGAAAGATCTCCAGAAAGTAATCACAGTTCAATTTGGTGACAGCTTCTTTTCATTTGGTTTCAAATTCATTTTATCAGCCTTAAATCTGTCTGGTTGAGCCAAATGAAATCCTCTCTGTCAGAGCTACCTTCGAATTCCACAACCACAGAGTTTCAATCTATGTCTGTCATTTTACTTTTCCTTGTGATACATTCCTGAAAAATTGAACTCCAATTGTAAAAAGCAATAACATCTTCACTGGCCAATTTTATTCTTAAATTATTTTTAAACACATTTTTCATCCTGTTGGGCATATTAAGCATAACAACAGCTGCAAAGAAAAAAGTATTCCATTTTTATAGCAATAGCACTGCTACTTCAGCACTGGTAATTCCAAAGTATTTCCCACCTCTAACTTGTGAGTGTCCAGCACATACAGGGCCTTTGAAAATTTTTGGATTATACAGAACCAACACAGGCCTTTTTGCCAGCATTCCTAATCCCTGTGCTTCCAGGCATTCCCAACTATTTTACCAATATCCCAATCTCACCCTGATACTGGGAAAAATGGTCACTTTTTTGGCCTACACGAAATATCTTCTGCAAAAACATTTCAGCCTACAACTTCCTGTCAACATTTTTGTGGTAGCAAGTGTTGAGTGTCCCAAGAAGACAAGATTAGATTAAGAATAATTTTTGTCAGAGTGGATAAGCTGAGGATCTCACTGCAGGACAGTCAGGAAGAGATCACCAGGACTCATTCCTGGTCAAGTGTCACTTTCCTGTCAGAAAACCATAAAACTGCTCTGGGTCAGGATTATGACCCATTTAACCCCAAATTCTGTCCCTTGTATTGGCAGTAGATAATGTTATTTACAGAGGCCATGAAAGTGTGGGTGCTTTCTGTGGTCCCTTATTACTCCCAAATGAAATGCTTAACTTTAAAAATGGGAACAAGATTTTTAATCAGCCCCCAAAATCCTTACACCCATCTGAAAATCTAAATGGCAGATCTGCAATACATTTAAAGCTTTAATCCATGGATTTCTCTGCCTGTGTGTATTTGGCTGGAACAACTTTTGGAGTGTACCCTACAAGAAAGCCATGAAAGTGTGTAGGGTAAGATATTAAAACTCAAGAAATCCAGTGATGGCTTTACTGGGCTACTTCCAAAAACTTATCAAGTGGTTCAGCAGATGTAATTACTGCTTAGCCCTGCCAAGGCTTTGATATGTGCCCATTAATTCAGCAATTCCCAATCTGTCCATCAGTCAGTCATACTTAAAAAATATGTCTGTCAGGACTTAGGTGAAGTAATCTGTTGATAATTACACAATAAGAAGGCATCTGAAATCTGAATATCATTTCTAAACTTTTTGAAAAGTCTTGATGACAGCAAAATCAAAGTTTATTTCACAGCAAACAGGACACTGAAGGTAACTGGGAATATGTCAGAATATTTGACGCCAATTTAATTAAGAACAATTAATTCCAGGAAGATATTTTTTGAGAAGATAAAAGAAGAGTTGCAATATTTATCTAGGAACCTAACCATCCCTCCCAAACCATCAAGTGTTTCCTTTAAAGTGAACAAAGGAAGAAGGAGGTGGTAAATGGAATGTGTTCTGAGGTTCCCACGTGCTGAGGGATGGTTGTGGTGCTGAAGCACAGCCCTGGCCAAGTCTCCTCAGTGCCAGGAACCTTGGCAGGTGTGACTGTGCTTCCTGGGCCTTTCCAGCCAAAACAACATCTCACCACTACAGCCAGGTGCTCGGTGTCCAAGGCTGTGAACAGCAGGAAACCTGTTCTCCTTCTCACAGCAGACAGAGCCATCCATCCCTGCAAGCTGTATCCACAAAAACGCTCCTGAAATAGAACCATTTTCAACTGCTTCTGTGAGCAGAGCAGAGGAGGAACCAGCTGCATCAACTGAACTTCAGCATCACCTGCAGTACCTACAGCTGAACTCCAACCACCAAACACACCCCCCTGATTCAACTTCCACAACCACAGCACCCTGTGAAGTTACATTTAACAAGATGAAACATCTGATTTACAGAAATTTAGACATAACTCTTGTAACAATTGTCACTGGAATGCACTGGTACTCACAAGCACCTCTCAGAGTTAGATACCTGTGCCTGCACTGTATGAAAAAGCACCTGGTGTTATTCGAAGGTGTGTTTTCAGAGGGTTAACTTGGCATTTGTTGTCTTCCTCTGACATCTCCTAGTTCTTGTAGCAGATTAAATATTAAGTTATAAAACTCTATTCAGTTTCTTCTATAGAACGTGAAGTACATTTATTGCTAACATTTTTAGTAACAACTGTGTGACTTTACTGCTATTTATTTTTCTGTACAAAGATAAGAATGATGTACTAGAACATAGAATCTATTCTGGTTTAGGACCATCAACAAAAGACCTGTTTTCTACTGCAGGACCACAGCCTGCCCTCAGAAACACATTCATTTCACAGAGAGAAAGAAGGTCAAAATTCCGGTCTGTCATGTTTTTATTACTGTTGATGATGCACAAGCCAGAAATAAAACAGCTTAACTTTCAGATCTTGAACACAGTATGCAGGGCTGCCTGCCAGAAAGGATAAAACATACATCCTTCTAAACTCCAGTGCTGCACCACCAGCAAGCAGGGAACCAGGATTTGTATTCCAGTGATGAGAATCACCCATACCCTCACTCACCCCAATTTACAATTTTCTGCCTTTTTAAAAATTACTTAATATTTCCCCATATTTAACAACTTACTGAAAGAACCACTGAGATACATTGTACTGTGTATTTTTGCCATGACTCTGACTAGGCAGATAGTTTAGTTTGATGCTGAGAGGCTTTGAGAATATCTTGACATCCACAGCAGACAGGTATCAACAAAATCAGGTTATTTAAGCTTCAACAATTCATCATTTACTATTTCTTTGAAATAATTATTTAGAAGAGTTCAAGTTACAGATGGCAATCTGCTGAGTTAATCTGCAGTAACATAAATGGATCATGTATTTATAATATTTTCAAGATCTCCTCATACTAAGAGAACTCTGTATAATACAAAATATGGCTTGAAAGAATGAAATAAAATCTGTGGTCTTAATACACACCTGGAGTCTTCCAAACCTCCAGCATCTGCACCAAATTGAGTGGAGATGTTACCAGAGAATGAGAGCCTGCTAAGGGATGCCCAAGACACTTTGATACAGAAGGTTTCTAGTGAGGTTTAGCCCAGGTTGCACAAAGGGTCAGAGACTGCAGCCCCGTGCCCCAGGGTGTGTCAGGGTGGGAGCTCAGGCCAGTACAGTTCATCCTGAAGTGTTTCTTCCACCTGAGAGCTGATCCCTTGCAGCAAATACTACTGACTTCCAAAAAACTACTGATTTCCAAAAAACTACTGATTTCCAAAAAACTACTGACTTCCAAAAAACTACTGATTTCCAAAAAACAACTGACTTCCAAAAAACTACTGACTTCCAAAAAACTACTGACTTCCAAAAAACTACTGAATTCCAAAAAACCGAGAGTGCTGCCAAAACCAGGAGAGCCTGTGAGTAAACCCAATTCACAGAAAAGGTCAGCAGAGACATCTACTGTGTTTCATTTAATACCAGCCTAAAAATAACACACAAAAGCCCCTGGAACTAAATTAGCAGCCAACTTTGTACTTCCTTCCACAAGCACTTTCATTTGTGCTCACAGTAATATCTGAACAGATTCCTACAGCTCTTGGATATCTCACATATTCCATCCATCTTTGCATTTCAGAACATTTTTCTCCTCCTGCAAGCTTAGCCACTGGGTATTCCCATCACCTCTAGAATAATTCTCCTCCAGGAATTAGCTTCTCCAAGGAGTAGGATCAAACCCCTAGAACTGACCAACAATGTCAAACAAACCATTCTTAAACTTGTTACTTTATAAAGGATACTCTATGTCTTCAAGCTAGAATTTCTTTCTGAGCTACACAAAGCAATAAATAACAACTACCATCAGAAGAAACATTGTTAAAATGTTGATATTAAAAGCAGATAAAGTGAAACTCTTTCTTAAGAAGAGAAAATGAGAGTCTTCTGCAACAAAACAGAATAGCACAGTGCCAAACTGAACTTAACTAAGCTTGAGGTTTTGGACAGGATTCATTTCTGCTTGTGGTATAAGTATGCACCACCTTGATTATCATTTAAAAAAATATTGACAGCTTGCCTTCTCATACCAATGCCTGGTAACAAATTCCAAATGTTTTGTCACATTTCTTGTGAGCAATGCCATCTGCCAGAGGTGGCATTTCATGGCTGTTTACCCTGACTCCCTCCAAGAATTCATCTGCCACTATCTAATGCTGCCTGAATAAAGGGGATTAAGACTCTGATGCAACAGAGACTATTGATAATTTGGTATAATTGGGAAGAAATGAAGATAAATGAGGTTGAGGATGGAGAGGCAATTAGTTGAGCTGCCTGTACAGCTGTGTTCTCGGCCTGGCTCCCCTGGCCTTTTCTTTGGTGAGGTATGTGCAAATTAAACATAATGACAAATACACTCTTCCCAAAGCTCTTTAGTTTGCAAAGCTTGAAGATCTGTTTTTCACTTCTGAGATTCTGTGTAAAAAAAAAAAAGAAAGGACAGAGGATCACACTCTCTGCTGAGGTTTTTAAAGAGATGAACTTTGTCCCAACACACCTATGGCTCAGTCCCTGTGGTTCCAGCTTGGCATTCCCAGTGTCCAAAGCCCAGAGTTTTGTCCAAAAGGTGAAGGATTTTTGTTCTCTCGGTGCCACAGCCAGCCTTGGTCATTCCACAGCTCCAGATGTCTCTGCTACCTCCGTGCTGCCAATATCCTCTACCCATGGCACTGGTCAAACCATGATCCCCCCTAAAGCCAAGCCCCACAGTTTGCAGCTGAACCTCCACTTCATAAATTATACCAGCTTTTAAAAATACCGGTCAAAAAACCTTTTGAAACTTCTAAAATACACATTTTACTCCACAAAACATAGTGGAAGTGGTAGGAATTTTTAGTAATAATACAAAGACAGCTACCCAGATAAATGCCTTAGTTCTAAGCTCCATTATTCAGGTGAGGCCAAGTAATCAAGCTTGAATATCTTGAAAGATATTTAAATTTCAAGTGGACATGGTCAGACTACAAACCTCCAAATTAGAGGGCACAAATCTGCAGTCTGATTTGCAGTTCTCATTTCAAATTTACTGAGATCCATTCATACATATACATGTAGAAATGCCCCCATATGGGGTTGAACATAAATGTAAAGTAACACACATTAGCCACAAGAAATGGCACTACACGTTTTGCATAAAATTCTTACAGTTTTTCAGAAATGCCAAATAATGCAAGATCCCTTTCAGAAATAAATGCAGTATTTGCTTTCCCAATCACCCAACACATGTTAATTTTCAGATTTCACATACAGGTGATTCTATCTGAATTAAATGAAAGACTTCATAAAACTGCACTTTTTTTGTCTGTATCCATACAGTCATCAGTTATTTAAAAAAAAGTATTTTATGCATTACTTAAAAAATTCTCCTTAGGTAGAGATAAAAGCCCAGTTTCGATGCACAGAAGAGATTTTAGAAGCCAAATGTTACATATCTTAAAAAAATAGCAATTTAGTAGATTTATTTTGTAATGAATTTTCAACATAGCTGCTTTTTATTATACAATACAAAGAGCACATGGCTTTCTGTAAATTCTCAAAGTTAAAATCACTTGAAATTATCTCTTTTCAAATCACAGATATCCTACATAATATCCTACAAATACAGTGATTTTTTTGCACATAAAAAACCTCACTCAATCTCAACACTCTTCTCTTCCCCACTACCTGGAGGTCAACCAACATTTCAATTTTACTCTATCTAATGTACTTTTTCATTTTGGATTTGATTTCTACAAAAGCCAAAAAAAACCTCTCTTTTTATGAGACAAAGATGCTGGGAAAGAAAAAATATATATATACTTCAGTTTATTAAAATTGACCTTGTCTTGCCTTAGTGAGGCTGAAAAGTTGGCTGAGGTTAAATTTTAAATTGTTCCTTTATGGAAAAGAGGGGAAGGGAAGGGAAGGGAAGGGAAGGGAAGGGAAGGGAAGGGAAGGGAAGGGAAGGGAAGGGAAGGGAAGGGAAGGGAAGGGAAGGGAAGGGAAGGGAAGGGAAGGGAAGGGAAGGGAAGGGAAGGGAAGGGAAGGGAAGGGAAGGGAAGGGAAGGGAAGGGAAGGGAAGGGAAGGGAAGGGAAGGGAAGGGAAGGGAAGGGAAGGGAAGGGAAATAAACCCATGAAAATTTGACACCGGCATGAACAGGACAAAAAGCTAACAACAAAATAATTCCATTTTCCACGTTAATTTTGCTTTGTTTTCCCACTTCCACATTAAGACAATGCTCCAACTCCCTCTTCTTTCCTCTGTTTCACACAGCCCTTGCTCACAGGTGGGTGCTCAATCTCTCTACATCCAAATGCTCTCCTCAAATCATAAAAAGTGACAGACTCACAGTGACTGGAAGGGATTCGGGGAAGCTGTTCCTAAGAAAATACCCTGTGTTTTTATACAATCCCTTCTCACTGCTGTTCAAATGCCTCTGTGATTAACAATGGGGCTAAATATGAGTTCTGCTCTGCCTCTTCTCAATTCTGAAAATCAGAATCACCTAGTTTGAGGCATCAAATCAGACAACACCAATTTGACTCAATGATCTTGGAGGTCTTCTTCAACAATGATGGTTTTTTGATTCTACAGGTGTAAGAGAAAATATACAATACACAACAGCCTTTTGACTGCTGGAGTTTCTTCTTGATTTCTTTGTCCCCTGCTTTTAAGTGATTGCTCATTTTCCCATTTTGTAATGGTACCTGCACCAATATTAAATTATATTTATAAGCTAAACCAAGAACTTTATTACAAAGGTAACTGTAATTTCTCAAACACAAAGCCAAAACAGAAAAAGAACTGAAGAAGTATTTCTGCAATTTGCAGATGATTAAATTTTGAAGGTGAGATGCAGCAACCATTTATTAAGTTGACTTGAAGAGCTGCAATTTGTGGTGTTTGCCCAGAAGAGCCAGCACAGAGCCATAACTGATGATCAGGGATAATAGCCACGGATTTCAGCACATTTCCACAGCTCCCTGCTATAAGCTGAGAACAACAATATCAAAAGGTTCCTCTCCCCAGCACTGCTGGTGTCAAGGTTAATGAGCTAAAACTTGTTAAATTGATATTACCAAACTAATGACTTTTTTATAGGATACTGCATGGATTTTGACACACAGGCTAATGTGGAATATTGCTGGTCTTAATTGAATTAGAAGTTATTGCATGTATACAATTAAGATACCTAAAAATGGGGGAGCTGTGACCACATTGTTCTCACATACCCCATGTGCTCCAAATCATTTAGAAATACAGAATCCCAGACTGGCTGGGGTTGGAAGGGACCATAAACCCACCATAAATCCATAAATCCAGCCCCACCCCTGCCATGGGCTGGGACATCTTCCACTATCCCAGGTTGTTCCCAGCCCCATCCAACCTGGCCTTGGGCACTTCCAGGGATGGGGAGTTCACAACCTCTCTGGGCAACTTCAAACTTTTAAATATTAAATTATTTAAATAATACAAAGATTATTTAAAAATATTTAACATCAACCATACCAAGCATTAAGGAACAGAAAAAAACAAATGCCTGGAGTCTCCATTCAAAATAGATGAGCGAACAACAGGAAAAAAAAATAATGAATCATATTAAAAAGCAAGGAGCTTATGAAAAATAAATTGCATTTGTAGATGATTAAATTTTGAAGGTGAGATGTTGTATAACTGCACCAACCATTTATTTCAGTGCCATAACTGCATCTAATAAACAAAATACTTCTTTTAAATCCAAACTGCAGATACACTGCTATCCTGATGACTTGGATATTCCATTTCCATAGTACAGGGGCAAGGTTTGGGCTGTAATTATTTGAGGCAGAAAGAAGAGCTGTTAGTTAGTTGGAGAGAAAATCAGTATCAGCTGTGAGCAATAGGACAATGCAAACATTTCTTCTACAGACAGAATCACTGAGTTTAAATTCAGAGAGGCTCATTAGAGATTACCCTCCCAAATGTAAGATACCTGCAAGTTTCATGCAAATTCCCATCTGTTTCAGTAGTATTTTTGTATTAAATTTCAATTTATCACTGACACAGAAATGCCATTTCACATACAAGATATACCCAGATATGCTTGGTGTTTAAAAAGTGAAATTAAAGATCTTACTCACTTTATTCTGTTTTTTTAGTAAATGACTTATGCTAGATCTAAGATTTTACGGAGAAATGGAATAAAGTTGGACTCAGCTTCCAAAGAATATCCACTTTGTCAAAATCCAGAAAAACAGAAGAGGTTCTGCAAATGAGGGGGAATATTTCTCGAGGATGAAATGCCAAAATCCCCCTCACATCAAATTCTTACAGATAGTCAATCAACAAACAGATCCATAAGAACTTGCAAGACACTTCTTCCTACTGCCTTTCCAACTTCCCTCTGAAATGAGAGAATATGAATCACAATTTAATTGATATTATGTTTTACAGGAAAAGGGGAAAAAAAGCAGCCTCTGATGGCCCATGACACCATTAATTGAGTACTCAGCTCTTACAGTTTCACTAGTCCCAAAGTTTCAGTGTCTCCATCTTTAAAACAGCCTTAGAAAGAAGAATCCGTTCTAATTTTTATATTATACAAATGTAGAACAGTAACTACCCCCCCATTTTCAACGTTTTAAATATCAATGCCTGTCTGATCTTAAAGGGAAGCTCAACATTTATGTCTTGTCTTGGTGATAAAGTTCATGAATATATAATGAGAGTGGAACAACTCTGCTACTGATTAAATGTCAAAAAAGGTTTTATTGTCAAATATATTGTAAATACAGAAGATATACAACAAAGAGCATTAATTGCAGATGGCTGTGTACAGCTTAAAAAATGCACGGCATCGAGACAGGAAATGCTGCTTTTCAGTTTCAACTATCAATTTTAATTTACCTTCAGAATGTACCATCACGTCAATGTGTACAGAGAGAATGAACCAAAAAATGGCCAAACTCAACTGAACTAAATGCTCCATATTCAAGGGAAGATGTTAGTCTATATCCTAGGCAGACACAGCAGAATTCCCCAAAATTCTGGGTCTTTATTAGAATTTGTCTAAACTTTTGTGAAGATTTAAGAGAGATACAACATGAAAATCTGGTGAGGACAGAGAGAAGGCTGGAATAACCATCCTCAACTCAGGACAGGGTTTGACTGCCTGTTGCTGTAGGACACACAATGATTCACACAGACATGTTGTTCATTTTCTCTGTTCATTTTCTTTTTCTTTTTTGTCTTTTAAAGACAAAAAGGGCAACAACTGCCTGTGTAAACTTAAAAAATAAAATATCCAGTGTCTGTAGCTGACTGCAGGTGAAGAGAGGTCAGCAGAATGCTGCTGCCAGGACATGCCAGGAGAGAGAGTTGCTCACGTTTATAGGGGATCAGTGTCTGTACAATGGGAGGAATTCTCTGTCTCCATCCCATTCCAAACTCCTGCCCCAAGCACCGGCCTTGACCGAGGCACTGCCCTGGGCAGGGACCAGGAGGATCTGAATCACCTGGAGAGAGGCCAGGGGAGCAGAGGGAGAAGTGACCAGGGGTGAGGAAATCCTCAGTGTGAGTCCTTTGGGAGAGCAGGCTGCTCCATGGAGGGAAGGGACAACAGGCAGGAGCTCACTAAATATCTTCACTTGATAAAGAACACGTTCAGTCATACAAAGGAGTAAATTGTTCTCTGTAGCCACAGTGTACAGGACAAGATGCAGCAAGGAAAGACTTTTAACAAGGAAGACTTTGGGAGAACATTAGGAAAAATGGCCATGATCAGAAAGCCTATGAAATTTCTAAAATTAAGCTGGGCAATCGTCAGTCAGACATGAGGCTGGCAGAGCTGGAGCATGGGAAGGAAACAAGTCTGAAAGTGCTGGTTTTGATGATCCTGAACACCACAAGCTGCAGCAGAGAAACCAGACCCAGAGGCAGAAACATCCTGAACTCACCCTTCCACCTGAGCCAGGTGTGAGCAACGTGAGCCAGCAGAGCCCACCCACCACAGGAGCACCGTCCTGCACTGTGGAACCTCCCTCAAACACACAACTGGCCAATAAATACATATTAGTTAGCTACCAGGTAACATAATGTCAGCTGGGTTTCCAAAATAATAAAGCACTTGAAACTTGTATTAAAAACCTACACATTTTTCCTTTAGATTATGGACAAATTAGTAGCTTCAATTATACGGTGCCAACAACATTTTCTTCTCCATGACTAAATGGACCACGTTTTAATACTCTTCAGTGATCTTATTAATTTAAATTAACCTTCTATCAAATTAAGAATAAGAATTTCATTTGAGGAAAAGATGTCTCAGCCATGGAAATTAAAGCCTCTGGTGGATAAAGGTAAATTTACACTTGGTCTGAGACAACATTGCTGGTCTTTCCTCATTGTGACTATAATGATCTGATAAACTGCTGCTCTTGTATACAGTCAAGGGTGGGGTTTTTTTTTAAAGGAGCTAAAAACATAGACTACCCACCTGTATCTATTTTTAATTTGGTAATGACTGTACTTGCTAAAATTCTACCAAAATGTCACTCACAGCTTTGGATTCCAGCTTTTTTTAAGCAGAATATGGAGCAGAAAGCATAACCTATTATGCAAAACTGTCAGATGCTTACTTTAAAATCACAGAAATAAATGCATAAATCCTGATTTTCTCATGGATCAAAACTTCATTAAAGGAAAATAAAACTTGAATCTAAGTGCTGAAGAGAGCCAAGGTGTTCTATAAAAAGCAGTAGGGTTCTGATCTATGTGTGTCCTGCTTACCCACACAGCCCCTGCTCCACAACTAAGGGATGCCTTGTACTCCGTGGGTGCAAGGAGAGGCAGAATTACTGGAGACCACGGTGACTTCTGTCTCATCAAATTCACAGATCAGCCAGACATTTCAACAGCACCAACTGTTGCAAGGAAAACTGCTACCGAATCTCAGCTGCAGAAATGTCAGCTCAGGGCACGCCGCACAAATCCGCTGCTGAATCCTTAACTAAAAACGATATTAAAATTTGGGGGGGGGGGATTAATGCTACTCCTTTAAGTGAGAAAATATTCCAAATAATCACACCACAAACATTTCTTGCCTCAAACATAAATTAACTGTATGTTAGGGGGCTTTTTTTTAAAAACCTGATTAAAATTGTAATTCATGAGACTCCTGCTGTTGGCAGCTGTATCGCTCCCAATGACATCCTTTGGGGGACTCTCAGCATGTGGCCCACATCAAAGGTAATATGCCAGTTTTCATCCTAACTTATATGTGCCTTAACAAGAATGTTCCAGCCTTTACAATGTCATTAAAATACTGAAGTACTTTCTACTGTTAAAATATCATTAATGTGAGACTGAAGTGGACTCACTACTGTTAACAAAGGCAACCATCACTAATATTTGCTTTTACTGGGGTTCTTTATAGGACTCCTCACATCCTTACAACATGTAATGGGAAATTAAACCACAACAGTTTGAACATGTTACTTTGTGCAAAATGATCAGCAGATGAGATTCTCTGGAAACAAGAGTACATACAAGGACCTGGGGGGGAAAAAAAAAGATGTATCTGACATTTGATTTCCCTATCCTTGCACTGTGGGAAGCCTGCAAATCCCTGAGCACTCCTGGCACCCCACCCTGCCAGAGCTCTGCTGGTCACCACTCGATGCTGCCTGTTCCTGGCTCTGCTTTTGCTTTTTCCAAGGATGTTTTAACATAAAATTCAAGATGCACCTCACAGGGGTAGACTTGGATCACGCTTTTCCCCTTCCTCACCTTTCTGCAGGGACAACCCTCTCCACACCGTGTCCTTCAGCAGCCACAGGAGCCTGCTAAAACATCTGAACTGCAGTGCTTTTCCTTTTAAAGTGTGGGGCATCCAATCTGCCTCGCTCTTCATAAAATTTTATACAGAAAGTCCTAAATTTGGTGCGTTTCTGATCAGTATCACTCCCCACAGAGCTGTGGAGCCCCTGTGCCCTGCAGATGAACGTGAGACCTTGTCTTAATGGGGACACTTTAGAGCCACCTGCTTTCCTTCAGCACATTGGTAGGGGCCACAGATTTCAGCTACTACCAACAAAAATGAGAATTATAACCAAGGAAAAAATGCAGCCTTGGCTCTAGAGAGGCCAAAATGATTTATGACATCAAGACCTAGTAAAGAGAGTAATACTCTGAAGGGACTGTGTGAGCTCAGCCCTCACTCACATCTTCTGTGCCCACTCCTAATTACTTCATTTACGACTGGAAAAGTGTTTTAACAGACAAAATTAATTATTTTGAATAATCCTTCTGAAATATGATATGCATTTTAATTGTATGCAACCCATCATTAATTAAAGTTCTCTACCTTTTGGTGCATTCATTCAAAGATGGTATCAGTGACAAAGCAACAACTCCAAGAAGATTGTTTACTAAATTAAAAATACAGCTGAAGGGGTTAATATACTCTTGTGATACACTTAAAGTAATGCTAAAATGTTTTCATTCGAGTTTTTACTAGACATTATTCTTCCACTCTTTAAAATCAATCTCTTTGTTCCAGGAACACATTTCCTGTCAATAAAATGAAAAATGATATAGATTTAGGAGGATAGTGGTCTCAGCGTAGCATCTCTCATATTATTATTCCAGTATCATCTGTTACAAAGTAAGACCAATTCCCACATCTAATTACAAACAGGATTTCAGAGTCATTAAACAAAATACATTTCCATTAGTGCTGCTGTAAGAAGATAGGGGAAAAAATGAAGATTAGTTCATGCTGCACCTCTGTTTTTCAAGCTTTGAAGATTTAGACCTCTGCACTCTGAGACTATAAATTTGTAAAGGATCTGAAAGGTGACAGACATGTGAAAGCTCTCAATTCTCCTCCGTTTAGCCATACCATTTACATTTTTTCATTAGTTTATCTTTTGCTGCACTTAGTTCTGATGGCAGATATGGCAAGAATCTGGAGAGGTTGTTTATGATCACGCCGTGGGCACCCAGGGGTATTTGATTTGGCGTTAGGCAGGGCTTTTAACAGATATAAATCTTGATTTTCTATATTAAATTTGTTCCAGCAAAAGTTAGAAATCATTGGAAAGAATTCTGTCTTTATTTAAAAAAAAAAAAAAAAAAGTACTTTATTCTGAGGAAAAAAAGGAACAACAGTTCTTTGACTTCAAGTAAGATAACAACCAAAATATACCAAGGAAACAGATTGTGTGAGATCTTTAACTGCTGAAATATAAACTTACTAGTATATACATTCTCCATTTGTAAACCCTTAGCAGTATCTAATATCTAATTGTCATGAATCCATTAAAAATATACCCTTGGGAATTACCCACTCAAAAAGCATTCACACAAACCCAGAGCTTCATGAGTTAACAACAACTTTTCTAAAAAGAAGCCAGTATAAGATAAAACCTAAATTTGCTTGATCTTCAAACCAGTTTACATTAGCTCAGGATGTTATATAAACACAGTTAATTTCATCATGTGTAAGATAAGCATCAAAAACCTGAAAGAGAATTCCTCTCACAGAAAAAGATGCCTCAGTTACAGAGGACAGAGAATTTAATTTTCAAAACTCTTCTGGAGTTACATTTCCTTTATTAGTTTTTAAATTAAGCCAGAGCTATTTCACATTTCTCAGAGTTGAGTGTCAGTCAATCCAAATATGTAAATATTAGCTGATGTGTCAACAATTATGTCTGAATCATTACCTACATTTACTATATTTATGTTTAAATTTAAATGAATCCTTTAAAAAATACGGTTTAATTATTCACATGCTTTCAATAGGTAACTGCTTAAGAATGTATCTAAACTGGGACCTTGAATAAATTCACAGGTAAAAAAATTCAATTTTGCACTCTACTGAAACTCAGGTTAGCTAAAGCCTCCTAAAATTCTTTTTACTAAACCCTGCCCAGTGCTGGGGTAATGCAGCACAAAATATCCACTGACACTCACACTCCAAAAAAACACAATTTGCTGAAGAAATCGATATCTGCATTGTATTTCCAAGCTTCCCACATGGAGATTGTATTCTTGGGATAACTGACAGGGCAGTATCCCACTAGGAAGGAACAGGAGAGAAAACAGCATAGTGCAAACTGTGACCCAAACAAACAGCATTAAGGCTTGAGGAGTTGGATCTTAAAAATGAAACAGCACAACCACCTTTTCCTGCAGGATTATCAGTGCCAGGGAGGCGTCACTTTTATCATCCACAGGGAATTCTCTGCTCCTGTCACTCCCCAGTCGTGGATGTTTTCTGACAAGCAGCAGTGGGGAAAGCTTCCTAAAGCCCCCACGTTATGAGAATGTTTGAGTTCCTTCACTCCACTTTCACTGAAAAAGCTTAAATAAACTTCACCATCACTTCCACGTGGGTTCAAAGAAGTTTCACAGAACCACAACTCCACAGCTAAGGATGGAAGCACATCCTGAAATCCACCAATCCACTCCCTGAATCTCCTTTGGGTGTGGGTGAAACCCCCCTGGGCAGATCCTGTCCCAACAGGGGCCAAACATCCCCTCTCTGCCTCCTCACCTTCCCTCCCTCACCAGCACCAACACCAGCACAGGAACTGCCTGCAAAAATAGCACAGAGGTCTCAATTTTTAGGATAAAATGTTTTAACGTGTCTGCTCAAGCTGGAGTCTAATCTAGTTTTTGGATGAGACAGCACAAAACCTAAAACATGTTAAATTCTCTCTTGCTTCAAGACTGCACTGATCCCTCCTGGTTAAAGGACAATTTAAGAAAATTCATAACTATTTCAAAAAATTCTTAACTCTCTGCTCAAGTAACACAAAAATACTTTCCTTAACAACAGGCAGAATGACTTAATGAAATCTACATGGTACTCAAGGATTAAAAAAACCTGTTCTCTGGTCCTGTCATTTTTACATTCTTACAATAAAATAACAGCCTTGGCATCCTGCTTTTTAGAAGAAAAGACCTACCTCTTTTGACTTTTCAAGCACTTGAAAATTTTAAAAGAGAAAAACTAAAAAATGCTGACCGTGTAATAGCTGGGTATTCATGGTGGGTGGAGAACATGAAAGGTTACAATATGGATCTGTGCCTACGCGTTTCTTTTCAACTTGAGCAGCATCCTCCTGCTTCTGCTAACTCGGCAATCATACAGCTGACAGATTTCTGGGTTTTCTAAATAATGCATGGGATTTTCTTTTAACATGTCAGTGCAAAAGTATCAATTCTGCCCCTGTGTCGTTTGTGATGCTGATTTTCCTTGACAGCATTCCATTAAACCAATGAGTTTTTTCCCTCCTGATGGTTCCTTAAATATTCCTCTGAGTGATGTATTTGTGGTTTTTTAAACAGATTGTGAAGGATGTTTGCATTTGTGAGAAAACTGCATGGCAGGTACTGAAGGGAAAGAAGGATAAAAAGATAACACTTTTTTTTTTTTTTCTATGAGAGAGCTTTTTCTCTGATCCTCATATGCCAAAAGCTCGGGTGTTTTTCCTTTCTTTTCTGCCTAACTTAGCTCCTTGTCTGGAAATTAAGCAACAAGACTCTACATACAGAATAACATTTTGACTTCCTAAGGAAATACCACTGAAACACTTAGTACTGTTTGATATCTCTCCTGGGAAAGCAAAACACATTTCTTAAATCATGCATGCTAACTCCAAAAGCCACCAGAAGGAAATACCTGCTCTATTCTTTGCTCGGAGGTTCTGCACACACGGCTCCTGTCACGACTGCCATGCACTGATCCTTCCCTGCTCAGGCAGCTTGAGGGACATCCAGGAAACATCACCCAGCCCCTGGCTGACAATCTATCCTATCTCCCACTTGTACAAATTACCTGCTGCCATGCCATTAAAAAGAAAAGCCTGGATTTCAAGTAAGTTCCAAATCCCCCAAAGCAACGAGATGCTAATTTCCAGAACTCGCCTCGCCTGCTTTTAGCGCTGCGCGAAGATGAAGGAGCTCATCTTCATCAACACCTCCGTGCAACCAGAGAGCTTTTGTTCTGTTTGTCTTCTACAGAACAACAAATCTGGCTACGTGGCTGGGCTGTGAGTGAGCAGGAGTCAGCTCCAGCCGCTCACTCCAGCCCTTCCTCACCTCCCAAGTGGAGCAGGAAAGGCCACAATCACTCCTGGCAAACCTCAGGTGCCACCAGCCAAGTGTCCTCTCCATGGAGGAGCCAAAAAAGGAGGAACAGGATCTCAAGAGACTTTTGGCCACTGGGAATTTGAGATTCCAGAGGGATGGATTTCTCCCATAGCCAGACACGACCTAGCTCTCCAAATTCAACCTTCCTGCCGGCAGAGGATGGAGAGGGACCGTGAGGCCCAGGGGACACCAGCCCAGGTCAGCTGGACTGTGGGGCCAGAGAGCCTCCAGAGCCAGATTGAAAGGGAGATTTTTCAACTGCCAGAGAAGTTTTGCTTTAACACTTCATATGATGAGTAGGAAGGTGCAAAAAAATCTCTTTCTCTTCTGCAGAGAGAGTGGAAGGAGGACATCAATGTTCAAATGTATAACAGCGTTCTTCACAGCACTGTGAACTAAAGCATTGCTTCAATTAAAAAAATATCAGCAAATTGAACTTTTGGGGGGAATTTTTCCCCCTATATTTTCAGTATTAACTCTTGTAGCATTTGTTTTTAGTAAGTTATTTAGAATATTCCAGCACCAAACTCCACCACTACTGAGATCATTGTAACATCATGAAAAGGAGGTAGGTAGGACCTGATGGCAAAAGCACACCAGCTGGATTAGAAGCAGGAAAAGAAGCGGCACATTTATCCCCCACTTCCTTAGACACATTTTTAAGATTCAATTCCACACCTGCAATTTGCTAGAGAACAATTTAATATCTGAGGAATTAGTCACTGATCGTGTTAAATTGAGTTAGAATTCAGATTTTAAACAGACAGGACAAATTCTGGCTTCAGACAGTGAACTCTTAAAAGTTTCCATCATCATCATGATACACATAGGAAGAAACTGTAGAAATGACAGGCTAGGCATCAATAAGAAGCAAACCCAAAATTATTTCATACCTCAACAGATACAGATGGGGATTGAGATGAATATGCCAAGACATCCTCAACACTTTTTTTTATTATACTAATGGCCTGTATATAATGACACACTTGCAAAAAAATCTGGCAATAAAGCTTCAGGACTTCATACTGCTCAATTACATCTTTAATTTAAAATAAACAACAGCAAAAAGCAAGCACTCCACTCATCTGTCAGACTGTGGGATGAGCAGGAAGGCACATACCCAAAAGTGAAATATTTGGTGGCATTGTAGGAAGTCAATGTGTACCGCTGAGGTAAAAACCCAACTCAATTGTTTTAAGTAAGATTGCAACCCTTTGAGTCTTTGTTACTGTAAAACAAGAAAAAAAGAATCAAAGGAAGCAAAAGGTCCTCAGCTCTGTACAACCATATTTCTGATTTGACAGCTACAATTATAATCATTCAGACATCTATTTCCCACAAACTCTCCACAGCCATAACCTTTAGTGATTAATTATAAAGTTCCAGGAGCAATAGTACACAGACTAATTTCCTAAAACAATAAAACACAGAATTTCTCATTTGGAGCTAAATGAAACACGAACAGGTTGTTATTCATGCTGAAATCTAGATGCAGAGTCATGTTGCAGCCATTACAGAAGCTATTAAACACAACCTCAAATCAAAGAAACTGTAGGTCTCTCTCCTAAAATAAAATGTTTTTCTCACTTATGAGGTTTCTGACTCCTTTGCTCTCTTCCTTTCCACCTCTTCTTAGTAAAAAAAAAATTCAAAATTCAATTTTCTTCCTCATTTCACATCCCCATTTTATTTTTAATTGTCATTTAAACTGTAAGTCTAGAGCAAAGCAAGCAGTTGGTGAAGGTTTCATGCACACGGAATTATCCTGGTGTTCCCTTCACAGCAGATCAAAGTTACAACACATGTATTAACTTCTAAACAAAATTCCCACTCTCTTCATGCCACACCAGGTTTTCTGTAGTGAGTGTTTAGTAATTTTTTGGTTATTTTATATGGTGAAAGGTACAGCCAACTTTTAGACTCCTTTCATGGAGATTTTCCTTTTTGACACATCCTGCTCAATGGAAACCTTTGTCATGTGACCCACCAACAAAGGAGGAATCCACATGTTACAAAAATTATCCCAATGCTCACATTTCACATATTGGAAAGAGGGGAAATTGTGATTCTTTAGCAGGATTAGGGTTGGTTCTTCCTGATATTGCTCCGTCTGCAAACAACACTGGCACCAGAGCCAGAATTTGCTCTTGGCAATTTCACTGCATCAGGCAATGGAAAGGGGAAAGAATTGAGAAAAGACATGTATGGAAATGCCACCACACTCTTATTCTTGGGTCCCACTGGAACTAAAGTCAGTGGGAATTTTTCCAAATATTTAAATTGGTATGGAGTTGGTTGTAGAACTCATTGAATTGCTAAACCACAGAGAACTCCCCTGTGAAGTGCCCACTCTTGATGCACTGTCCAAGGGCTGGTGTGACAGACCCCTAAAAAACTTCTTGTTCCATGAAGTACCTAAAATAATCACATTAATGTAGATTCTCCCCATATGAAGTACATGAATTTTGCCCTACACAAACAACACAGAAAACCCTGAGCATTCAAATTCAACTTTTATACAGTGGCTTTTAAAACCCCCATAACCAGCCCTACATCTTTTCTATATGAAACTTCCTTACTCTTCTGTAGCAATTCTATCTTCAGTCCTTTTTCTCAGCACTCATTGGGCTTTCAGAATTCATTCTGAACTATATAAAAACTATTTCAGTTACAACCACTGAATAGGCTTTTCCAGTGCTTTTATTTCTGAATTCAATGTGCACTAATTGATTAGGGTCTGAGAGGTGAATAAGAAATACATATCCTACAGAACAGGAAGCTGGGGAAAGGTTTAATGCATGAGTTAGAAGCCAGATTTCTTCAAATACAGATGAGTACACAAAATTAGCAAAAGGCAATACCACTTTTGGAAAGACTGCTTTGTGCATAATTTGTAATGAATTCAAAGTTATTCCTTTAGAAAATGAGTCTAAGACCTCCCAGCTGCTGCTTTATTGGTCTAATAAATTACCATTTTGATGGTAGGATGCAAATGCAGCACACAGCAGCCAGGCTTTGCCTTGGGAGCCGCGGGAATGCCGATGGGAGAGCGGGATGCCGCGGGGATCACACCGTGCCTCTCCTCTTGAATTGGTAATGGAAACAAACAAAATATGTTCCCCAAGTGGCAAAAGTGTAGGATGCAGTAAAAAGTGAGGCCAAGGGAAACTGCCCTTATTGTAACAGGTATCAGAGACAAAATGGATCTGCCTGGTTCCAGGTTCTCTACACTGTCCAAGTAAAAATCTCTTCTATTCACCTGGAAGAACATCAGAATAAACAAAGACTTCCTCTCCAAAGGATCCATTTTGACTTCACCTTTGAACCCTATTCCTGGGGAGCTGGGACTTGGGGAGCTTAGCTGAAATTTATATTCATATTTATATAGCACATGAATGTGTTCTGTGCCAGGGCCTCCTGTTCAAGGTGACTCCAGCCACAGCCAAGGATTATCACAACTCCCCTTCACAGCTGTGCTCTGCAAATATCCATCCAAGGAAAGAACAAAATGCAGAAAAGCCATAACCTGGAGATGGAGCATTCCCTGCCTTACCTTTCTCCAGTGACCTCTGGAGCTCAGGAGTTCCAGCAACCTGACCTTCTGGAAACTTTCCATCGTTTACTGGAGAACCCCAGACAGTGTTATTGCCAGTGGACAAATCTTGGGTTACTCCAGATGGATTTAGGGGGCACTTTAAAAGTCTGTATCCAAATCCAACCCTAATGAAGATGATCCTCATCAGTATTTTTCAAACAATTAGTGAAGGGAGCTGTTAGGAGGAAAACTGGAGGAATATGGAGGAGTGAGAGCACTAATTTTGATTTAGCACTGGTAGAGCAAAGCTTTCAAAATACAAGAGCCCAAAAATTTGAGAGCTCCAGGGCAGCTCAGGGGCACAGCATCCCTTACCTGCATTAGAATTGAGCTCTTCATTTTCTGACTCAGTTCCATTTTGACTCCCACTTCCATGAAGGCTGTTCATGGCCATAAGTTTCATTTTCTGTAGCTTCATAGCCTCTGCCATGGCAGCTGCTGTCAGACCTGGAAAAAGAGAAATAAATAATATGCAGTGTCACTGCAAGTTTGATCAGAACATTCCTTTTCAGTAACAAAAAGTCACATAAATTCAATTCCATTCTTAGTCCAGTTAAGTAATGCTATTCCTGAACACCATCTTTGTTTTAAAGTCAAGTTACTTCAATACACCATTCTAAGAATTAAAAAAAAAAAAATCTTTCATGTTTATTTTTCTTTTTAACATGTGCAGCACAAAGAAATATTTATTTAATGGTATCCCTTTTGATTATACTTTTAAATATAATTTCCTGTCACTTTGATCACCTTGTCACTTTGATCACTTTCTGCTTGACTTATTTAGCTGCAACAGAATTTCCACACCCAGAGTAAGATACAGTATTCCTTAATTTCAACAGTTCAAAGCCCATTAACATGTAATAAGTACAGCACTCATTGTTCTATTATGCATCCAAATATTGCTTTGTCCTTTTGGGAATCTGTTGGTTTGGATCAATATTATTGTAACTGGAAAATACCATATTGGAAATGTGTAGAAAAACACAATATGGATAATTACAGAATCAATCCCGCTTTTAAGAGACCATTAAGACCAGCAGAAATTCACAGAATTAAGGGGGCTATTGGTAGAAAGTTTTCAAATTATTAAAACCCAATTAATTTCCAGTAGTAAAAGAAAAGAAGCAGAGTAACATCAAGCTACAAGGTTACCATAATTATCATATTTTGTTTTTTTTTTTAAGATTCCCAGTATCTTTTATTCGTAAGTGCAAAGTTTTTAAGTTTTATCATTTTGCCTTGGTCACTAAATAAATAATCAGATTTTCCTCACATAGTACCAAATAACTTCTACTCTGGGCCAGATGTGACTGAAAACAATCTGAAGTTTTTGCAGGAAAATCCAAGAGATACGGGCACAAAACCAAAAATAAATAGGTACAATTGTTTATTCAAGCAATTTTGGATTAAAAGGGTTTATTCTTCCCCTTAGTACAGCAAGACTTGCCTTTATTATTTGCTACCTAGTTCCACAAAATCACTGAACTGCATTTATTAAAACCCATGATTTTTTTGGTGGTGGTAGCAGTTCTAGCAGCCCACTAAGGTATCGTACATCAAACCAGAATTATAAAATCTGCTTCTGGAAAGCATTTCTTATTGAGAGATTTAGATACTGATTAAAGGGAACTAATAATTTTCACACCCTACCCATAAATTACAACACTCTTCTAAAAGCTGCCACGAGTTTGACATTCAGATTAGCTCTGCTGCTCCTCTAATGGGCTTCACAAAGTTCTCATTATTTCAGTAAGACTTAAGAAAGGAAGTGATCCAGGACTGCTTGGAGAGGGACACCTTTTATCTCACATGGACACAGCAATTTGGTCAAGTTCAGCAAAGATATTCTGATCATCACCAATAATTTTGTCTTTTAGGTTATTTAATGCAGCCCTCATTTCATACAAAAGACCAGTACACTGTAATTTTATTTTCAACACCCTTTAAAGTTCTTTTACAAATGTTACAGGTTTTTTATCAAGCAGATAAAAAATCTTGATGTTTAAACTCTTGTTTTTATCTCACACACTCTCACTTAATCCATCACAGAATACATCTTCAATGATAAAACTCTCCACACACTTTCTGGAGAAGATTAAATACTCTGCAAACTTAAGCTTTTTTTTCCTTAGGGAAAGGAAGTGGGATTGCTCTTTGACTGAATTTTACATTATTTTCAGGAAGTAAAAACAACGAATCATCATCATCATCATGGTTCTGAGGAACTGACTGTGTTCAAGATTTCCAGGCACCTTTTCACTTTCTATTTTTAAACCATTTGCAAAGGATTCACACACATTTTAATGGTTACAAAAATACAGTGTCAGAACATGGAGTTTTTTCTTGTAACATTTTATCATTTGTATGTTCCCAGGGATGCACAGATAAACCAATATTCCAATGTTCTCATCAGGGTCGGTATTTATACAGGTTCTTGATATAGACTGGAAGTAATGAAATTTAATTAAATACACAGAACAGTAAAGAAACTATCTATAAGGATGTAAATAGAGAATGGAAAAGAAATTCAGATCTTTAGCAAAATGTTCAGAGAAAAGACAAGAGAAAAAATTATCCAGGGCACTGTATTAAAAAAACCAAACAATAAAACAAAAAAAAACAAAAACAAACCTAAAAAACCAAACCAAATCAAACAAACAAACCCCCCCCCCAAAAAAAAAATAAAAAAGGAAGAAAGAAAATAAAAGAAAACTCCCCCAAAACCTTTTACTGCACAGTTGTAGCAGAAGTGTAATGAAGGCAGAAAGGTACCACAGAACAAACAGAAAATAATAAACACAGTCCCCAAAACACCACGATGCTGCCTGCAGAAATTAAAGGTAATTATTGTCAGGCATTTCTGAGCTCCCTAACCAGACACAGCTGCCATAAGGACACCAGCCAAGAAACAGTGATGGATCAGAAAACTGTGCTCTGCCATCTGCCACACCAAAGTCACTCCAGCAGCAAAAGTTTCCAGAGTAAAACACAGCCCTAGTGCAGAAAGCACCAAGGTCCTGCACAGCTAGGCACAAGCTTGAAGATAGAACTGAGATTATCCCTAAATTCAGTGTCTACAAAATATTCTCTCACTCACTCACCCCCAGTCTTGAACTGAAAGTCACAGAACCTGTCTGAGGCACTTTAAAAACAATGTACTAATTCTTCAGCATCTCTGAATGATAACAAAATTGAGGCTAAAGCAAATGGGTTCAGCAGTAAGAGAGTGATGCTGATTGAAATGATGGCAGCAAACAGGCAGCACGGGCATAATCTTCAATTAGGTACCGCCATGGTTAACTCTACTGGAGCTATTATTTCATTTAACCATCAATAAAACTCCTTTCTATAACTGACTCTGCTTGGGCTAGCTGTGGAGAAGAGGGCTATTCTTCAACTGACTTATTTAAGGATCTACAAAGAACTGAAGAATCATTTCCATCCTCTTGGATGAATCATTATCAGCAGTAGAATCTCACTTAGAGCACCTCACTTTGAAAAATGTCCTGGGAACTGCTGTAACGTTTACATCTATCCCTTTACTTCCCCTTAAAGACAAAAAAAAAGGATCACTAGGAAAATCCACGTGCTGGATTACATACTTCAAAGCTTCTGGTTTTTCCTGTCCATTTGCACTTTAAATTTTCCTTTCTTCAGTTACCTTCTGCCAGCTGCAATCAGTCAGGGAACACCCAGGAAATAAACTGTGGACGTTTGTTGTCAAACAGGGACATCCTTCACAACAGCCCAGCAGTCTGGGCACAGTCAGGATGGATTCCCACAGCCCCAGTATCCCCAGTGACCTGGGCTGGCAGGGAGCAGCTCCTGCTGGGATCTCTGAGAGAGACACAAAATCTGGGAGTTCTGTGCACAGGGATCCCATCCCAACTGCTCCAGGGATCCACAGGGATCCCATCCCAACTGCTCCAGGGATCCACAGGGATCCCAAGCGCTCCATGGATCCACAGGGATCCCATCCCAACTGCTCCATGATCCATGGATCCACAGGGATCCTATCCCAACTGCTCCATGATCCAGGGATCCACAGGGATCCCATCCCAGCTGCTCCAGGGATCCACAGGGATCCCATCCCAACTGCTCCATGGATCCACAGGGATCCCATCCCAACTGCTCCAGGGATCCACAGGGATCCCATCCCAACTGCTCCATGGATCCACAGGGATCCCATCCCAACTGCTCCATGGATCCACAGGGATCCCATCCCAACTGCTCCATGGATCCACAGGGATCCCATCCCAACTGCCCCAGGGATCCACAGGGATCCCATCCCAACTGCCCCATGATCCATGGATCCACAGGGATCCCATCATAACTGCCCCAGGGATCCACAGGGATCCCATCCCAACTGCTCCAGGGATCCACAGGGATCCCATCCCAACTGCTCCATGGATCCACAGGGATCCCATCCCAACTGCTCCAGGGATCCACAGGGATCCCATCCCAAGTGCTCATGGTGTGCATGGCAGAAGCAGCAGCTGCCATCTGTGATCTGCTCAGCCTCACTCTGCACCCTCCCTCTGATGGGGCTGCAGAATTCCACTGCACAGCACAGGGATTTAGCCCTGAAATAACCAAAATAACCTTTCAAGGACACCCAAACCACACACTTCATGCACAGGCTGCACTGAAGGATAGCAGGAAAAAGTTTTTTTGCAGAAAGGCTGATAAAAGTACTGGATGGTCTCCCCCAGGAGGTGGTGGAGTCACCATGCCTGGGTGTGTTTAAAAAAAGACTGGATGTGGCACTTGGTGCCATGGTTTAGTTGTTAGGGGTTGGACTCGATGATCTTGAAAATCTCTTTCAACCTGGTGATTCTGTGATTCTGTGAAGGGAAATTCTGCAGTTGTATTCTGGACAGACAGATCAGGCCTAAGAGCCAAACAGTTTTGAAATGAAGAGTCAGGATCCAAATTTGGGCCACTCTC